>NW_027436512.1:2199406-2437320 GCF_031877795.1 Strix aluco | reverse complement strand
TCTCATAGGTTATTTTGAAAGGGCAAAATACAAATATGGGCTTCAGTCAAAATTTGGGAGCTTTAAAATAGAAAAGGAAAATCACAGATTTGTGTCTTAAACACATTTTCTGATAGGTTTTCACAAACACACTTTGTAAGATAGGATGAAGAATGATGTCTTCAGTTGCTACTTACAGGGAAGGACACTTTAGTACAATATCAATACTGATACAAGGAAATGATCACCTACTTTGCAACTTATTTACTTATAGCAACTTATAATGATTTCTGAATATTGCTTAATAATCCTGCCTGTCCTGACTGTTCTGTGGAAGCTTACCAAGGACTATTGTGTTCATCAAAACAAAGCAGTTTTCTGTGGAAACTTGCCAAGAATTACTATGTTTGGCAAAAATAAGAGACATGTCCTTGGAAAGTAGATGTGTTCTAGCAAGTTTAGTCTTTATAATGGATAGATAGACATATATGGGCGGTAGAAATTAGTAGACTGGTGCTTTTAGATAAGATAGAGGTGGTAAACCAGCGGGAACCACTCTTGTTATTCAAGAAATTGGCTAAGAGAATCTGCGCAGGTGCAAAGAGAACATAAACTGCTGACACCAGCCTCTAGAACTAACCCAGCCTTACTCATGCATATGTATGTTTGTGTTATGTAATCCAATGAATATGTATAGCCACACTCGATAAGTTTCTGGTAAAATGTGCTGTTGGTGTGCAAGCTTTGTGGAGAAATCCCCTTGCATCCCGGCACTGGAGTAAACATACCTGCTTTAGAACTCTCTCTGAGTTGCAGAGTCTGTTTATGCAAATCAATACCTAGAACCGCCCACTGTAGGAGAAGATCAGGTTCGAGACCATCTAAGGAACCTGAAGGTGCACAGATCCATGGGAGCTGATGAGATGCATCCACAGGTCCTGAGGGAACTGGTGGATGAAGTGGCTAAGACACTATCCATCATATTTGAGAAGTCATGGCAGTCCACTGAAGTTCCCACTGACTGGAAAAGGGGAAACATAACCCCCATTTTTAAAAAGGGAAAACGGAAGACCCAGGGAACTACAGGCCAGTCACCCTTACCTCTGTGCCTGGCAAGATCATGGGAGTGGATCCTCCTGGTAACTATGCTAAGGCACATGGAAAATAAGGAGGTGATTGGTGACAGTCAACATGGCTTCATAAGGGCAAATTGTGTCTGACAAGTTTGGTGGCCTTCTATGATGGGGTTCCAGTGTTGGTGGATAAGGGAAGAGAAACTGATGTCATCTGCCTGGACTTGTGCAAAGCATTTGACACTGTCCCACATGACATCCTTGTATCTAAATTGGAGAGACATGGATTTGACAGATGGACCACTCGGTAGATAAGGAATTGACTGGATGGTCGCACTCAAAGAGTTGCAGTCAATGGCTCGATGTCCGGGTGGAGACCAGTGACGAGTGGTGTTCCTCAGGGGTCGGTATTGGGACCAGCGCTGTTTAACATCTTTGTTGGCGACATGGACAACGGGATCGAGTGCACCCTCAGCAACATGTGTGGCAGAACTTAGTTGGGGAGCTGGAGGACCTCTGCCAGATAAGGTAATGGAGATGCGTTACTTCCTGCTAGACCTTTCCTACCACATTGCTAGAGTCCCCCTTGAATGTCCCCCTGCCCCAGTGAGGACAGACCTCAGAATTCAGTCCAAGCCAGTTAGATCCCACTCTTACATGTGCAACTTCATGAATGTTACTGACCCTGGGAAGTATAGAGTGACTCACATGCCACTTCCAGGACTGAGACTAAATTTGTTTCATGGAGAAGTGAAAATGGAGTAAAAAAACTATGACACAGGGATATTTCTTTGTTAACAGTTCAGCATTACAGCTGTGGCAATATGGGGAACTGAGTGTTCCAAATTTCTGAATTATCTTGCTCATTAATATTTTTCTTTTCTTTCCAGGAGAGCTTACTTAGACACTATTGATTGTAGACTGGCTATTTTCAGTGTGTTGCAACTCCTGTGTACTGCTGCTTTTCTGTATGGCACAAGGTGCATTACTAACAGGAAAAAGGGTCCAAAGAATGTAACTGTATGCTTG
This sequence comes from Strix aluco, assembly GCF_031877795.1. Lineage (NCBI taxonomy): Eukaryota > Metazoa > Chordata > Aves > Strigiformes > Strigidae > Strix > Strix aluco. Next base: position 2,435,239 of record NW_027436512.1, on the reverse strand, counting down.
GAAACTCATATTACTTTAAGTGCAAGTATGAATGTATTCATGTGTATGTAGAGAACTAGAGTGCACCTGCACATATAATGAAGACAAATTAGCATAGATATACAGAGAAGATGTATTTGATAGTAGAATTTAAATGAGGACCAGTGATCTCAAATGGAAACTTGCATTTGCTAATAGGAAAGCAATTCTTCTAAAGTATATAATTAATGGTTGAAATTCAACACCTAATGATATAAAGTAGATTGATTTTTTTTGTAATAAAACGAGATAAATTATAATCAGTGTGTTTCATTTAGTTGCATCAGTAGCTGTAGTTATGACATTTAATTTGGTATTTTATAATAATTTGCTAACTAGGTTATTCATCCTATGCATCGTCTATTAGGGTGATCTATCAGTTGCATGGCAATGAAGATCTAATCCGCATTCAGTTAATAACACATACAGAGAAGTAATTGACATACTGCAAGGAAATCCTGCTATAATCTGATGTAATTGGAAAAGAACACAGAAGTTACATGAATGGAACTCATAAAAATGTATTGATACAGAGAAATGATTACTTGTTTTAAGACTTATTTGCTTATTCACTTATAGAAAACCGCTTAGCAACTTATTTACTTACTTCTAGCAAGTTATAGTATTCCTTATAGTATTTTTTGAATATTGCTAAGAATCCTGCTCGCCCAGACTGTTCTGTGGAATTTTACCAAGGACTACTGTGTCCATCAAAACAAAGCAGTTTACTGTGAAAATCTACCAAGAACTGCAGTGTTCAGCAAAATATCATGTTTTTGTCCTTGAGGAACAGGTGTGCTCTAACTAGTTGGGTCTTGGTAATGAGTAAAGATAGCCATGTACGGATGGTAGAAGTTCCATTGGTTCTCTTAGATAAGATAGAATGAGTAAACCGGCTGAAAAACACTCTTGTTATTCAAGAAATTGTCCAAGAGAATCTGTGCATGCTCCGGGGAAAAGTACAAGGTGAGAAAGACTACGAGCCTTCCTCCCAAAGCCCCCCGAAGACGCCCCCCAGGAGGCAATGCGCAGGTGCAAAGAGAACATAAACTGCTGACACCAGCCTCTAGAGCTAACCCAGCCTTACTCATGCATATGTATGTTTGTGTTATGTAATCCAATGAATATGTATAGCCACACTCTGTAAGTTTTTGGTAAAATGTGCTGTTGGGGTGCAAGCTTTGTGGAGAAATCCCCTTGCACCCCGGCCGGAGTAAACATACCTGCTTTAGAACTCTCTCTGAGTTGTAGAGTCTTTTTCCACGAATCAGTTGGCACCCCAGATGGGACCCTCTCTGTCCAGCTGCAGGACCGGCTGAGAGAGGGACGTTCCAGGCACGTCCCTAGGCTTCTTTCTTGGAGAACCTCCTTCGCTCTCCCGATCTCGGCAGGGACAGACAAGGACCATCTATCGGCGGATCAGGTATGTTGGAGAAGGGGGAGACCTGTAAGTCGTAAGGAGATGTCCTACGCGAGGTAAAGAGCCTTTGTGCTCGTCCCATCCCTGGGGTTGGGGTGCAAGTCCCCAACTAGAGTGGTAGTGGGCCCGTGGGTGGCAGGGTGGTTTCAACACTCTGACCACATTGGTATCCTGGGTCGACCTGGGTACTCCTAGTACGGGGGTATGGGAGTGGTGTGGCATTGCCGTGTTACCATCAAATGTAAAATCTGGTACCGTTTATAATAATTTAGTCGATATCGATCAGGTGTGGATTTGTGGTAAATGATAAACGGCAAACGGCTCATGGTATATGATTTATGCTTTTGGCTTTGATTTATGACTTTTATGATTTAGCAATTGTTATAATTGATGTTTTGATGTTTGTAGTATTTGTCATTTGATGTTGTGTGAGTAATAAGTGTGAGGGGCCCCTTTGTGTGGGTGTGTGACTGTTCTGCGGGTGTGAGACGCAGCCCAGCTGCAGCTGCGGAGTGCGGAGTTCTCTGACCCGCAGTTCCGTTACCCCGCGAGGGAAGCGGCCGCAGAGGAACGAAGCGCAGGGCAGACTCTGTACCAGTGGGGGGTAGTGCAGGACGAGGGAACATTCCTTAGTACAGAGCGCCCTAGTGCCCGCCCGCTGGGTCACTGGTGCTGCCTGTTTGTTCGGGCTCAGTGTTTGAGGTGTCACAGGTGAAATATCTCCTCTAGCGGGAGGCAGTAACTCTGTGTTCATTGTTGTCTTGAATTTAGGTGCGTACTCTGTGGGGAGAGTGCACCCTTGTACCATCTGCCTGAGGGGGTATTGTCAGCTTAATCAGGTAGCGTTTTAAGGTAAAGTAGACGAGATGGGAAGCGACCAGAGTGGAGGAATAGTCAAAAAGAGTCCCCTAGGCTGTATTTTAAAACACTGGAAGAAGATAGGGGGACCTCCAGGTGCAAGTGTGAATAAAAAGACACTAATAAAATATTGCAATCAGTGGTGGCCCCTATATCAATTGGATGAGGGGGAAAATGGCCCCTTAATGGGTCCTTGAATTATAACACCCTGCTACAAGTGATGTTGTTTTTAAGGAGGGAAGGAATTGGGATGAAGTCTCCTATGCAGACATGTTTTTCACATTCCGAGACCATCCTGAATATCAAACAGACTGTGGCCTGGCACCCCCACGAGATCCACTAGTGCTGGCACCTGTGGGAGGCATTGGCCTGTCAGCCTTGCACAGCCTGTGAGAAAGTGCTAGGCTTTGATGAAAAACAGGCCTTGGAAGAAAGATAAGAGGCTGTTGAGCTATGCCAAGGTGGCAGGGAAAAACAACGGCCAGCTGCAACACTGAACTGTGGAAAAGTACTGAACTGTGAGAAGATGGTACCGCGTGAACAGCGCGTGAACGAGAGGGTGATTGGTCTGCACAGCGCGTGTTAGAGTGGTCTGGTGCTGATAGGAGAAAAGGTTGATAGCTGTCTGATTGCTGATTTGTTAACTGAGGGCAGTAGCAGCAGTAGTTTTAAATATCCAGGAAGCACGAAAATTCACATTGGGCCAGAAAATCACAGTACTAGTATCCCACACAGTGTCTGCAGCACTCAACATGAAGGGAGGACACTGGCTTTCACCCCAAAGGTACCTGAAATACCAAGCCCTCCTAGTGGAACAGGATGATATAGAAATAGAGGTTACTAATATTGTCAACCCAGCTTCTTTTCTCAGTGGAACCACAGGAGAACCAGTGACACACGACTGCCTGGAAATGATTGAAGCAGTCTATTCCAGCTGGCCAGACCTCAAGGAGGAACCATTAGAGGAAGCTGATGAATCCTGGCATAAGGACGGGAGCAGTTTGGTCTGAAAAGGTATCTGCAAGGCAGGATATGAGATAACCACTGAAGATCAGGTAACAGAGTCTAAAGCTCTTCCTCCAAATACCTCAGCACAAAAGGCCGAAAGGCAGCTAGGCCACCCTTTTCTTACTTCATCAAGTTGTTTAGAGAAGTATGCCACTGCCCTCCTATCTGGTCCCAAATTTTGGGCCAGGACCCCTAGGGCTATTCCCTGTTTCTCGTGGGAGAATAACCAGAAAGGCTTAGTGATGTCTGCTAAGCCCAAAGCAGGGGCATCCATCAGCTTCCTTTTCAGCTGATGGAATGCTCTGTCTGCCTCTCCATTCCAAGTGAGGGTTTTTGGATTTGATTTTAATAGTTCATAAAGGGGTTTTACCATGAGTCCATAGTTATATATCCACAGGCGACACCATCCAGTCATTCTTAGGAGTGGAGCTCTTTAGCTGTCTGTGGCCGAGGGGTCTGACAGATGGCCTCCTTCCTTGCAGTCCCTAGGGTCCGTTGGCCAGCTGTGACCTCGTATCCCAGGTAGGTTACTTGCTGATGAGCTACTTGAGCTTTCTGTGGAGAGACTCGATAACCATTAAGTCCCAAAAACTTTAATAAACTAATAGTCCATGTTATGCACATTTCTTTAGTCTCTGTGGCTATTAATAAATCATCTACATACTGCAGAATTTCCCTGATTCCATGCGGTCGCTCCCATTGCTCCAGATCTTTAGCTAGTTGGTTTCCAAAAAGAGTGGGGCTATTTTTAAACCCCTGGGGTAGCACAGTCCATGTTAATTGCATCTTCCTTCTGGATTCCGGGTTTTCCCATTCAAATGCAAACAATAACTGAGTTTTGGAGCTCAAAGGCAAGTAAAAGAAGGCGTCTTTTAGGTCCAGTATGGTAAACCAAGCCAATTCTGGTACTAATCTAATTAATAATGTATATGGGTTTGCTACAACAGGATGCAGATCTCCTCCTCTCTTATTGCTATATACTCTCTATGCTCTGTCCAACAAGGTCTCCAAATTCCTACTCTCTGGCAGTTTCAGCTTTTGCAACTTCTTTTGAATGTCATGTGTTGATTGCCCTATAAATAATGACACTAACTGTTGTGTTCCCACCTCTGATCCTGGATCTAAGGGTGTGGCACCTCATGGTATCCCGCAGCTTCCTCAGGAATAATGATGGAGTATCTTTAGGTCCCTGCGTATAGGGCCGCACAGTTAATTGCTTTCGGTATAGCCCACTCCATGCCCCTTACAGTCCAATCTCTGTATGCATTTAGCAATCTCATATGGGCTCCTCTGTTGGGGTCCCAGCCCGGGTGTTTTATTAGAAACTGAAAATGCTTGGTCACCACAACAGAGTCGCTTCGATACCCCTTTGCTGCACTTTTCCAAGTTGCAAGATCAAAGGAAGTGAACGGCACTTTTATTCTGACAGGGCCCCCCCATCCGGCCCTACGGCCTCTCTCAGAGCAGCCGGCACCACCGCTCGCTTCTCCCATCCCAGTCTCTGATACGGGCTGTGCGGCGGGGAGCCTGGCTCTGGCTCCTCCAAACTTTCACTCTCCTCTTGTCGGCTTCCTACCAGTGGTTTATAGTACTCTGGTAAATCCTTTATTTCGGCCCCATTCTCTTTCCCTTCCTTATTTTCTTTTTCCGGTGCCTGTGGCAACTGAGGCACGAACTCCCAATGAATTCCAGAAAGATAGAGAGTTTATTGTTACAACGTACATACTTATGCTCTCGGATGCTGTCGGTAAAGCTCGTACTTCATAGTTAACAAATCAGCAATCAGACAGCTATCAACCTTTTCTCCTATCAGCACCAGACCACTCTAACACGCGCTGTGCAGACCAATCACCCTCTCGTTCACGCGCTGTTCACGCGGTACCATCTTCTCACAGTTCAGTACTTTTCCACAGTTCAGTGTTGCAGCTGGCCGTTGTTTTTCCCTGCCACCTTGGCATAGCTCAACAGCCTCTTATCTTTCTTCCAAGGCCTGTTTTTCATCAAAGCCTAGCACTTTCTCACAGGCTGTGCAAGGCTGACAGGCCAATGCCTCCCACAGGTGCCAGCACTAGTGGATCTCGTGGGGGTGCCAGGCCACAGTCTGTTTGATATTCAGGATGGTCTCGGAATGTGAAAAACATGTCTGCATAGGAGACTTCATCCCAATTCCTTCCCTCCTTAAAAACAACATCACTTGTAGCAGGGTGTTATAATTCAAGGACCCATTAAGGGGCCATTTTCCCCCTCATCCAATTGATATAGGGGCCACCACTGATTGCAATATTTTATTAGTGTCTTTTTATTCACACTTGCACCTGGAGGTCCCCCTATCTTCTTCCAGTGTTTTAAAATACAGCCTAGGGGACTCTTTTTGACTATTCCTCCACTCTGGTCGCTTCCCATCTCGTCTACTTTACCTTAAAACGCTACCTGATTAAGCTGACAATACCCCCTCAGGCAGATGGTACAAGGGTGCACTCTCCCCACAGAGTACGCACCTAAATTCAAGACAACAATGAACACAGAGTTACTGCCTCCCGCTAGAGGAGATATTTCACCTGTGACACCTCAAACACTGAGCCCGAACAAACAGGCAGCACCAGTGACCCAGCGGGCGGGCACTAGGGCGCTCTGTACTAAGGAATGTTCCCTCGTCCTGCACTACCCCCCACTGGTACAGAGTCTGCCCTGCGCTTCGTTCCTCTGCGGCCGCTTCCCTCGCGGGGTAACGGAACTGCGGGTCAGAGAACTCCGCACTCCGCAGCTGCAGCTGGGCTGCGTCTCACACCCGCAGAACAGTCACACACCCACACAAAGGGGCCCCTCACACTTATTACTCACACAACATCAAATGACAAATACTACAAACATCAAAACATCAATTATAACAATTGCTAAATCATAAAAGTCATAAATCAAAGCCAAAAGCATAAATCATATACCATGAGCCGTTTGCCGTTTATCATTTACCACAAATCCACACCTGATCGATATCGACTAAATTATTATAAACGGTACCAGATTTTACATTTGATGGTAACACGGCAATGCCACACCACTCCCATACCCCCGTACTAGGAGTACCCAGGTCGACCCAGGATACCAATGTGGTCAGAGTGTTGAAACCACCCTGCCACCCACGGGCCCACTACCACTCTAGTTGGGGACTTGCACCCCAACCCCAGGGATGGGACGAGCACAAAGGCTCTTTACCTCGCGTAGGACATCTCCTTACGACTTACAGGTCTCCCCCTTCTCCAACATACCTGATCCGCCGATAGATGGTCCTTGTCTGTCCCTGCCGAGATCGGGAGAGCGAAGGAGGTTCTCCAAGAAAGAAGCCTAGGGACGTGCCTGGAACGTCCCTCTCTCAGCCGGTCCTGCAGCTGGACAGAGAGGGTCCCATCTGGGGTGCCAACTGATTCGTGGAAAAAGACTCTACAACTCAGAGAGAGTTCTAAAGCAGGTATGTTTACTCCGGCCGGGGTGCAAGGGGATTTCTCCACAAAGCTTGCACCCCAACAGCACATTTTACCAAAAACTTACAGAGTGTGGCTATACATATTCATTGGATTACATAACACAAACATACATATGCATGAGTAAGGCTGGGTTAGCTCTAGAGGCTGGTGTCAGCAGTTTATGTTCTCTTTGCACCTGCGCATTGCCTCCTGGGGGGCGTCTTCGGGGGGCTTTGGGAGGAAGGCTCGTAGTCTTTCTCACCTTGTACTTTTCCCCGGAGCATGCACAGATTCTCTTGGACAATTTCTTGAATAACAAGAGTGTTTTTCAGCCGGTTTACTCATTCTATCTTATCTAAGAGAACCAATGGAACTTCTACCATCCGTACATGGCTATCTTTACTCATTACCAAGACCCAACTAGTTAGAGCACACCTGTTCCTCAAGGACAAAAACATGATATTTTGCTGAACACTGCAGTTCTTGGTAGATTTTCACAGTAAACTGCTTTGTTTTGATGGACACAGTAGTCCTTGGTAAAATTCCACAGAACAGTCTGGGCGAGCAGGATTCTTAGCAATATTCAAAAAATACTATAAGGAATACTATAACTTGCTAGAAGTAAGTAAATAAGTTGCTAAGCGGTTTTCTATAAGTGAATAAGCAAATAAGTCTTAAAACAAGTAATCATTTCTCTGTATCAATACATTTTTATGAGTTCCATTCATGTAACTTCTGTGTTCTTTTCCAATTACATCAGATTATAGCAGGATTTCCTTGCAGTATGTCAATTACTTCTCTGTATGTGTTATTAACTGAATGCGGATTAGATCTTCATTGCCATGCAACTGATAGATCACCCTAATAGACGATGCATAGGATGAATAACCTAGTTAGCAAATTATTATAAAATACCAAATTAAATGTCATAACTACAGCTACTGATGCAACTAAATGAAACACACTGATTATAATTTATCTCGTTTTATTACAAAAAAAATCAATCTACTTTATATCATTAGGTGTTGAATTTCAACCATTAATTATATACTTTAGAAGAATTGCTTTCCTATTAGCAAATGCAAGTTTCCATTTGAGATCACTGGTCCTCATTTAAATTCTACTATCAAATACATCTTCTCTGTATATCTATGCTAATTTGTCTTCATTATATGTGCAGGTGCACTCTAGTTCTCTACATACACATGAATACATTCATACTTGCACTTAAAGTAATATGAGTTTCCAAGCATACAGTTACATTCTTTGGACCCTTTTTCCTGTTAGTAATGCACCTTGTGCCATACAGAAAAGCAGCAGTACACAGGAGTTGCAACACACTGAAAATAGCCAGTCTACAATCAATAGTGTCTAAGTAAGCTCTCCTGGAAAGAAAAGAAAAATATTAATGAGCAAGATAATTCAGAAATTTGGAACACTCAGTTCCCCATATTGCCACAGCTGTAATGCTGAACTGTTAACAAAGAAATATCCCTGTGTCATAGTTTTTTTACTCCATTTTCACTTCTCCATGAAACAAATTTAGTCTCAGTCCTGGAAGTGGCATGTGAGTCACTCTATACTTCCCAGGGTCAGTAACATTCATGAAGTTGCACATGTAAGAGTGGGATCTAACTGGCTTGGACTGAATTCTGAGGTCTGTCCTCACTGGGGCAGGGGGACATTCAAGGGGGACTCTAGCAATGTGGTAGGAAAGGTCTAGCAGGAAGTAACGCATCTCCATTACCTTATCTGGCAGAGGTCCTCCAGCTCCCCAACTAAGTTCTGCCACACATGTTGCTGAGGGTGCACTCGATCCCGTTGTCCATGTCGCCAACAAAGATGTTAAACAGCGCTGGTCCCAATACCGACCCCTGAGGAACACCACTCGTCACTGGTCTCCACCCGGACATCGAGCCATTGACTGCAACTCTTTGAGTGCGACCATCCAGTCAATTCCTTATCTACCGAGTGGTCCATCTGTCAAATCCATGTCTCTCCAATTTAGATACAAGGATGTCATGTGGGACAGTGTCAAATGCTTTGCACAAGTCCAGGCAGATGACATCAGTTTCTCTTCCCTTATCCACCAACACTGGAACCCCATCATAGAAGGCCACCAAACTTGTCAGACACAATTTGCCCTTATGAAGCCATGTTGACTGTCACCAATCACCTCCTTATTTTCCATGTGCCTTAGCATAGTTACCAGGAGGATCCACTCCCATGATCTTGCCAGGCACAGAGGTAAGGGTGACTGGCCTGTAGTTCCCTGGGTCTTCCGTTTTCCCTTTTTAAAAATGGGGGTTATGTTTCCCCTTTTCCAGTCAGTGGGAACTTCAGTGGACTGCCATGACTTCTCAAATATGATGGATAGTGTCTTAGCCACTTCATCCACCAGTTCCCTCAGGACCTGTGGATGCATCTCATCAGCTCCCATGGATCTGTGCACCTTCAGGTTCCTTAGATGGTCTCGAACCTGATCTTCTCCTACAGTGGGCGGTTCTAGGTATTGATTTGCATAAACAGACTCTGCAACTCAGAGAGAGTTCTAAAGCAGGTATGTTTACTCCAGTGCCGGGATGCAAGGGGATTTCTCCACAAAGCTTGCACACCAACAGCACATTTTACCAGAAACTTATCGAGTGTGGCTATACATATTCATTGGATTACATAACACAAACATACATATGCATGAGTAAGGCTGGGTTAGTTCTAGAGGCTGGTGTCAGCAGTTTATGTTCTCTTTGCACCTGCGCAGATTCTCTTAGCCAATTTCTTGAATAACAAGAGTGGTTCCCGCTGGTTTACCACCTCTATCTTATCTAAAAGCACCAGTCTACTAATTTCTACCGCCCATATATGTCTATCTATCCATTATAAAGACTAAACTTGCTAGAACACATCTACTTTCCAAGGACATGTCTCTTATTTTTGCCAAACATAGTAATTCTTGGCAAGTTTCCACAGAAAACTGCTTTGTTTTGATGAACACAATAGTCCTTGGTAAGCTTCCACAGAACAGTCAGGACAGGCAGGATTATTAAGCAATATTCAGAAATCATTATAAGTTGCTATAAGTAAATAAGTTGCAAAGTAGGTGATCATTTCCTTGTATCAGTATTGATATTGTACTAAAGTGTCCTTCCCTGTAAGTAGCAACTGAAGACATCATTCTTCATCCTATCTTACAAAGTGTGTTTGTGAAAACCTATCAGAAAATGTGTTTAAGACACAAATCTGTGATTTTCCTTTTCTATTTTAAAGCTCCCAAATTTTGACTGAAGCCCATATTTGTATTTTGCCCTTTCAAAATAACCTATGAGCATCTGGTTGGGTTGGTGGCTGGTTTGTTTCCATGCTTCCTACATGATAAATTATATCCATGGTCACATGTAACCTAGCACATATTTTTATTGCATTTGCAAAAGAAAGGGAGCAACAAGAGTAGCAACAAAAGTTTGATTCCAGAGAGATGTAGAGCCAATTTGGTCTTGTCAGGCAAATGTTGCTTTAAAAGCAGCCTGACAAACCTCCCAAAATATAATGAATATGGGAATTTTGGTTTGTTGCAAAATTAGAGTATATAATTTTCCCTTCATTGCAATTTTGCTGTCTAATATATAGACTATTAAAAACCTCTGAATCCTGCTGTTCTCAGTAGGAGTTGCATATTATGGCAGTGCTGTTAGAAGTCTTACTTAGAACGACTGAAATGTTTTTGCAGGGTGTTAACTTCCAAATCATCATTAATGTTTAGTCTCAATACCACTTGCATTGCTATAGTAATTCTTAAAGGAACATTCCTAACAGAAAACTAAAATAAAAAGAAGACATATTTTTACCAAACACTTATAACACAGGGATCGTCCTGGGCTACAGTAATTTATATTTTAGACAAAGGCACCCTAAAGAAAAAGAGGGCCTCTCATACTAGCAAAGCAGTTTTATATACTGCTGCATGATAGGATGTGACAGAACTTGGATAGATGCCCCCTCTTAAAAACTATGACTTCTGTTAGCTCAAACTAAGTATGGGAAGGGGGTTAAGGAAAGTGAGGCTTCTTGCCAGCAAAATTTTGAGGAATTCTGTAGCTATTAGCTACAGCTATTAGAAAATAAGTCTACAATGATCTTTTTATTTACCTCTAGGCCAAGTTATACAAAACGAAGCTGTCTTCTGAGTATTTAGTGCCATGCACTGTAGAGAGATCATTGATATAGTAGTTTATGGTCTATAGTGTCACTTCTTCAGCATGAGCTACAGTATATGTGATAATGTCCTGGTTCAGCTATGATAGGGTTAAGTTTCCCCAGCAGTGGGGGGAAGCTCTAGCCGGGTTATTCAATAACATGCTGATGTCACATCGGGGCACTCAAGCGCGGGAGAATCAGTGAACGTGCGTGGTGTGCGGTCGCTCTCCTCACTGCTGTATCGGTATATTTTTTGTTCTGTTTATTGTTATTACTGTTATTGCTATTGTTAGTGTTCTTGTTGTTGTTTGTTTTGTTGCTGTTACACTGTTGTATTAAAACGTTCCTTATCTCAGCCCCGGGGTTTGTATTTCACTCTCCCCCCGTCCGGTCGGAGGGTGGCGGAGGGGCAGTGGCAGCGTGGTCTCGGACCCCGGTAGGGACTAAATCACCACAACTTTTGGCGCCCAACGTGGGGCTACGAGAGGGCTGAGATAAGGACAAAAGGAGAAGGTGTGTTTGAGCAATCCATTAGGTGCAATTTTTCTGTTTTTATTTGCATTTGATAAGAAACATTTGCAATGCTGGCCAACTTGCTTGCGTGGTGGGGCTGGATTAATCCTTATATCCACTGTGTGCTCCTAGTGCTGATGTTTGTTGTCGGTGGAAAATGTGTCAAGGGTTTTATTTTGCTGTACTGGCAACTGACTGCTTATAATGTGCTTGTATCACTGCTTGTGGGGGTGAACCGGTACGTTTGCTGCCTGGGCTTTTGTTAGGGGTCTCACCCCCTCTATGGGTGAGCCAGGGGAAGAGATTCTCTCGGTTTTTGAGAGTTTCAGCTATCCCTGGAGCACCCAGGCCACTGTGCTTGCAGCTCTGTGTTTTCTAAATGTCTGCCAGATCTTGTTTTGGGCCATGCGGTACTTCTCCAACAATAGCACCACCCGGAAACCTGCCCCAAGGGCAGATAGTTATAAATGGCAAGGTGTGTGGGAAAAAATGGGCAAGTGCCTGAGTCAGTGGTCACCCCCAATGCTTTGGGATTTCACTCCCGAACAAGTGCAGAGACCTGATAAACTGGTGGAGTGTTTGGAAAAGGGGTGTTGCCAATCTGACAAACCCCGGGAGACACAACTTGCTGCGATGTGCTGGGGGCTTGCCCATGCTTACTGTGTGATCTTTAACACTACTCGCTGCCCTCAAGGGGGAGAAAGGGCTGCAGGATCTGAAAGTGAACCTGCTGGTACAGCAGCTGGGCCAGGGGGACAGGCAGTGCCAGTACCAGGCACCTCCACCAGCACAGCAGCTGAGCCAGAGGGACAAGCAGTACCAGTATCAGTCGCCCCGATACGGAAAACCAAATATACCAAAAAATCCCCTCGCAGTGCACAGGGTGATGATGAACCAGGCCCATCACGAGAGCAGGAGGAAGAGCCGGAGGTAACCATCCGATCTCTATCCCCGAGTGAGTTGTGAGATATGCGGAAGGATTTTAGCCGCCTTCCAGGCGAGCAAATTTGCACCTGGCTGCTCCGATGCTGGGATAGTGGAGCTGCTGGTTTGGAATTGGAGGGGAGAGAGGCCAAGCAGGTGGGACCTTTAGCCAAGCAGGCTGGTATTGACAAGGCAATAGGGAAACAGGCTCAAACCCTCAGCCTTTGGAGGCGACTCCTGCTCGCTGTGAGGGAGAGGTACCCCTACAAGGATGATGTTCTATGTCGGTTAGGCAAGTGGACCGACATGGAGAAAGGCATTCAGAACCTCAGGGAATTGGCTGTGTTTGACATGGTCTATGGTGATCTGAATGATGAGCAGTCACCCATGGATCCAGATCAGGCCCCTTGCACACAGTCGATGTGGCGGAAGTTCCTGCAAAGTGGACCAGAGGGACATTCCAAAGCATTAGCAGCAGCATCCTGGTGGTGGGACACTCAGACAGTAGATGAAGTGACTATGCAGCTCCGGCACTATGAGGGAAGTCTCCCTTCCTCCCAACATGCTTTGGTTTCAGCCGTAGAGGAACTGTCTCAGAGGCTCCAGAAAATGGAACAGGACATGTCCTATGTTCCACCTGCACGGGCCGATGTCTCAGCTATTAGAAGCAGGCGATTCCCCACCCAAGAGAAGGGCAGTGGAAGACACACACCACAGGGCACCCTGTGGTTCTTCCTCCGCGACCATGGGGAAAACATGAGGAAGTGGGATGGACAGCCCACTCCCGCCCTAGCTGTACAAGTACAGCAGCTGAAAGGGAAGACCACCATGAAAGGGGAGTCTTCCAAGAGAGATGCAGCTCCAGTGTCTAGTCAGAAATCCCCCAGACAGAATAGAATAGCCAACGTTATGCCTGACCCTCTTGAGGGGACCAGGAAGTCATTCTTGCAGGAGTCACTCTTAGATCAAGTGAGTGATGGTGAGCAGGATTAGAGGGGCCCTGCCTCCAGCCAGGTGGAGGAAAGGGATAATTGGATTTACTGGAAGGTGTGGATCCGATGGCCTGGCACATCAGACCCACAAGAATATAAGGCCTTGGTAGACACTGGCGCACAGTGCACCCTGATGCCATCAAGCCACAGTGGGGTTGAACTCATCTGTATCTCCGGAGTGACAGGAGGATCCCAACAGCTGACCCTATTAGAAGCTGAAGCGAGCCTAACTGAGAAGGTCTGGCATAAGCACCCCATTGTGACTGGCCCAGATGCCCCGTGCATCCTAGGTATAGACTTCCTCAGGAGAGGGTACTTTAAAGACCCCAAAGGGTACCGGTGGGCCTTTGGTATAGCTGCCCTGGAGGAGGTTGAGCAATTGTCCACCTTACCCGGCCTCTCAGAGGATCCCTCGGTGGTGGGGTTGCTTAAGGTTGAAGAGCAGCAAGTGCCAATTGCTACCAAGACGGTGCACCGGCGGCAGTACTGTACCAACCGAGATTCCCTGGTCCCCATCCATCAGCTGAACCGTCAACTAGAAAGCCAGAAGGTGATCAGCAAGACTCACTCACCTTTCAACAGCCCTATATGGCCAGTGAGAAAACCTAATGGCGAATGGAGACTGACCGTGGACTACCGTGGCCTGAATGAAGTTACGCCAGCGATGAGTGCTGCAGTGCCGGACATGCTAGAGCTCCAGTATGAGCTGGAGTCGAAGGCAGCCAAGTGGTACGCCACGATTGACATCGCTAACGCGTTCTTCTCCATCCCAATAGCACCAGAGTGCAGACCACAGTTTGCATTCACTTGGAGGGGTATCCAGTACACCTGGAATCGATTGCCCCAGGGGTGGAAACACAGCTCCACCATTTGCCATAGACTGGTCCATACTGCACTGGAGAAAGGTGGGGCTCCAGAACACCTGCAGTTCATTGATGATATCATTGTATGGGGGGACACAGCTGAGGAAGTCTTTGAGAAAGGAAAGAAGATAATTGAAATCCTCCTGAAGGCTGGTTTTGCCATTAAGTGACAGAAAGTTAAGGGGCCTGGAAGGGAGATTCAGTTCCTAGGAATAAAATGGCAAGATGGGCGTCGCCACATCCCAATGGAGGTGATAAACAAGATAACAGCCATGGCCCCTGTGAGAGACGAGAAACCATGCGTGCGAGAAACTAAGAAAAACAGCCTGAGAAAGCAAAAGTTGAGGCTGAGCGAAGAAATGACTCAAACACTCGCAAGACAAAACTATGAGTCACAGGGTGCATTCTGTGGAGGTCGGAGCTGATAAGGCTGCCCCAATAACACAAGATGGGGCTGGAGGAGGGAGCCCTGTGGAGACAGGACGGCTCTGCTCTGGGGCACCTGGCCAAAACTTCAAGGGCCATCTGTCCGGTGAATGACCTTTGCTTCATTATCCACAAAATGCATAGTAAAGTTAACACCCCTCAATATGCTAACGAGGGCTAACATGATCATGCTAATTACATCATCCCATGAAACACCTTACCCCTCCCCATACATGGGATACGTAGGTATGTGGGTCGACCTAGGGGACGGACCCAAGGAAAGTGGGTATAAATCAAGAAGGGGGGGGGGGCCCGGGGCCCGAGAGAGAGTGCAGTGAAGCGAAGAAGACGGATGCCAGCGAAAAAGACGGATGTCTCCTGTGCCTCCTGGAACACTCGTTGGCAGGATCAGCGCAGAAACCCAGACCGGTGATCTGTATTTCCCCATTCCCTCTATCTCCCTCTTTTCCCTTTCCCATTAAGAAATGCAAGGCATATTATATTGCTTGCCACAACTTGCTATATACTTAGCCAACTATCGTGTGTTCCATTAGTACATTGTGAGTAGTGAATAAATGTTTAGACTTGGAGACTTGTTGTCCGCTCCATTGGGGATTTGCGAATCTGAGTCACTTGTCCCCCTCGTCTGAGCGGGACGTGACATTAAAATTGGGGTAGTCGGCAGGATCCCCTTCGGTGTCGGAAAGTCTAATGAGGTACTGGTTCTCTATCCGACCAACTCGGACAGGGAGAACTGGGAATTGGCCCCTCAGCTCTATGCTGGCAAAGGGTCGGAGGGATACCGATTCTCTATCCAATAAGGACAGGGAGAATCGGGAAGTGACCTCTCAGCTCTAAGCCAGGAGAGGTTCGAGCAGTGGCAAGCCATGACTGGCCAGGAAATGTCGGTGCTTGACTGCTCCCCTATTTTTGAGAAACTGAAGGAGTATAAGGCTTGTCCTCCTCCTTTAGTAGAGGTTTGGGCCCACGATAATTGGCATAATCCAGAAGCAGTGGCAAGCTATATCAGTGCACTTGCGGGGCCGCGACCAAGCAAAGGAAAAGCTGTAGTGTGCGCTGTATTAGGGGCAGCACTGACTGCAGCCCAAAAAGATAAACATGTTAAGAAACAACTAGAAGGGGAAATGATCAAATCCTTACAAGATCTGGTAAAAGCTCTCCAGGATCAATTGGTTGAGGAACGTAAAGTTACTGAACAAAAAGCTAAACTCTGGCAAGAGCAAACTGAAGTTCTGAAAAGCCAATTAGCTGATGAGCGTAACACCTCTCAGCGATTTCACATGGCTCTGTTAGATGCCTTGGACCGAGAAAAAATCTCACGGTCCGAAAAAGAGGGGAATGAACACGAAACCTGCAATCGGACAGATCTCGGCTCTGTTCCGGATAGTGAACAGGGAGTTACGAGTCTGGCAAAAGCAGCAGCCAGACCCTTGTATCCAACAAAGGAGTTAGAGATAAGCCGAGAAATTTTTTACCCCGAAAATGAGGGGGCAAATTTAAGACCATTAATTAAAACGGAGACCACCGAGGGTCAGGGTGGAAGAGCTCCGCAGGTCACCATTCGAACTACACCATATCCAGCGACTGAGCTTGCGGAAATTCAGGAGAAATACACCAGATGAGCTCAGGAAACTGAGACTGAATACGTGTGGAGGGTATCCTTGACTGGTGGCGACCGAATCTTGTTATCAGAAGATGAGGCCCAGGGGTACTGGGGGCCAGGGGTTTTCTTAGTTACTGACGACCAGAGAGAGCCGTGGTCGTTAACTCAACGAGCTGCTTATTGGGCTGGGGGTCTGGACCCCTTGGAAAGGGGGGATCCAGTATGTATTGAGACCCCAACCGTAAATCATTTGACTGAAAGTCTGCAGAAGGCTGCTTGTCTCCAATTAATGCATGACAGGCGCTTGGTTCCGCAGCAGCCTGCCCCAATGCTATTAATTGCTAACCCCGATCAAATGACTCCCCTGATTCGGGGCTTGCCGGACTCTTTGAAATCACATGCAGTACAATTACAAGATCGTTTGCGGAATGCATTAGCCCCGCGAGGGGGGAGACGGCCGGGGGGAGAAGCCATGACCTGGGGAGAGATAGCTCAGGACTTAATAAATTACGGCTGGAGAATGGGCCTTACCAGGGGAACGGGTAAACCTAAGCCCTCGGTACGCAGAGTGGAACAGCAGGAAAATCCGCCTCCTTCCCCTCCGCAAGTTTTAAGAGCAAAGAGAAACCTCTTGTGGACTGAGGGAATTGGACAGGGGATTCCCCGAGAGTTAATGGATGGTATGCCTACTACAGTTTTAGAAAAGCTCATTCGAGCCTGGAAAGACAAAAGAAAGCTGCCCCCCACAACCGAGCGGACCTTTTGGGCAAAGGGTGGGACAGAGCTGGAAACTAACGAGATGGTGGTAATTGCTTCTCAAACACCAACTGCCCCTGAGGAGGACTTGATTGATTTAGTGTCGGGAAAGTGGACGCGCCATCCCCAGTAAGTGAGCCGGGGGATGGCGGGTGGGTCCACTTAAGGAGGCTCACAGAGAATACTAAAGGAGACTTGTTGATTACCTTTCCGCTCGGTCCCTTTAAAACTCCAGTTACATTTCTAGTAGATACGGGTGCTCAGATTTCAGCACTCCAAACTGAGGTTGCCAAGCGGAATGGCATAATTGCTGACAAAAAGCAGATCTGAGTTACAGATGTTTTCGGGGACTCTAAGCCACAGCCGACTGCTCGGGTGAAATGCTGGTTACCTGGGAATGAAACTGCAACAGAGGCTATTATGATCCTGGGGAATTTCCCCACAAATATCCTGGGACTTGACCTATTGAAGGGACAAGCCTGGGTGGATTCAAAAGGAAGGGAATGGAAATTTGGGTCCTCAACTGCCTCTATAAGACTTTTACAGCAAGCGCCTGCGCTTCCTCCTTCTAAAACTGTTAATGTGAAACCTTACGCCTTACCGTTAGGTGCCAGGGAGGGGATCACTCCGGTAATAGCAGAGCTGCGGGAGGAAGGGATAATCGTTCCAACTCACTCACCCTATAATTCCCCAGTGTGGCCAGTCCGTAAACCTAACGGAAAGTGGCGACTGACAATTGACTATCGGCGATTAAATGCCAATACAGGTCCTCTAACAGCTGCAGTGCCTAACATAGCTGAACTGATTGCAACCATACAGGAACAAGCCCACCAGATCTTAGCAACTATTGATGTGAAAGATATGTTCTTTATGGTCCCCATACAGGAGGCAGACAGAGATGGCTTTGCCTTTACATGGGAAGGCGTGCAATTTACTTTTACACGTCTCCCCCAGGGATACTGCCATTCGCCGACCATCGCTCATTATGCACTAGCGCAGGAGCTTGCTCAAATCCCTCCAAGGGAAGGGGTCAGGATATATCAATATATTGACGATGTTCTGATCGGTGGCTCTGATGCTGCTGCAGTGGGACAGACCCAGACAGAGATAATCACCCACCTAGAAAATTTAGGGCTCCAAATTCCAGCTGAAAAGGTACAACTCCCATCCTCCGAGGTAAAGTTTCTGGGTATTTGGTGGCGGGGAGGAACAGTGTGTATTCCCCCTGAAACTTTAACTACCCTGGAAGAAGTAAAGAGCCCTGAAAATAAGAAGGAGCTGCAACATGCCTTAGGCTTGCTGGTATTTTGGAGGAAACATATCCCCAATTTTTCCATCATAGCTCGTCCTTTATATGATTTGACACGCAAAAGGGCTATTTGGGACTGGACTCCTGTCCATGAAGAAGCCTTAAAGCTGTTAATCTTTGAGGCTGGAGTATATCAGGCTTTAGGGCCGATACATCCAACAGATCCATTCCAAATTGAGTGGGGTTTTGCAATTCATGGACTATCCATACATATGTGGCAACGTGGACCGGAGGGTACCACTCGCCCTATAGGGTTTCATTCGCGCAGTTTCAAAGATGCAGAAAAACGTTACTCGATCTGGGAGAAGGGTCTTTTTGTGGTTAGCCTAGCTTTGCAGGAAGCTGAAAAAATCATAAGGCAGCAACTAATCATTCTACGAGGACCCTTTAAGGTCCTGAAACCAGTACTGGCCGGAACCCCCCCTCCTGTGGGGGTTGTGCAGCGAGACACAGTGAGGAAGTGGTATGCACAATTAGATCATTACTGCCACACGTATCAGATAGAGGAGGGGGCACCCAAAGTGCTCAAAATACAAGATCACCCTGAACCTCCTCCCTCATACATCAAACCTGCTCCCCCATTTGAAACCCATCTAAAGAATGTATGGTTCACCGATGCATCTTCTAGAAGAGAGGGAAAGGTATGGAAATACCGAGCAGTAGCACTGCATGTTGACTCGGGGGACCGAATCATAACAGAGGGTGGGGGAAGTGCTCAGGTGGGAGAGTTAACAGCGGTATGAAGCGTGATTGTTAAAGAAGCTGAGACTGCAGAACCAGGATTTCTTTACACAGACTCCTATGGCGTATTCAAGGGATGTACCGAATGGCTCACATTTTGGGAACAAAACCACTGGGAAGTAAATCGGGTACCAGTGTGGCAGCGTGAGAAGTGGGAGGAAATCTTAAACATTGCAAAATGGAAATCCTTTTTAGTAGGATGGGTTGCTGCACACCAGTCAGGAAATCACCCTGCCCACCTGCTAAACAACCAGGTGGATTCAATGACTCGTTTGATGAGAACTGCTACAGAAGGTGAGGAGGAGAAATGGGAACACTTACTGGAATGGCTGCATGTAAAGCGGGGTCATTCAGGAAGCAAAGATTTGTTTAAAGAGGCAATAAGCAGGGGATGGTCCGTAACCAGGGAATTGTGCAATACCATTATTTCAGCGTGTAGTCTCTGTCGTACTTGGCTGGGAGAGCACAACCCTCTTAAGGACCAACCCCTACACCTAAGGGACAACAAGGGACTATGGGACGCCTGGCAGGTGGATTATATTGGCCCTTTCCGGCTCTCTGAGGGAAAACGCTCTGTATTGGTGGGGGTGGAAATAGTATCGGGCCTAACCCAAGCAGAAACTGTATCTCAAGCAACTGCAGAAAATATGGTGAAGGGGTTAAAACGCTGGTTTAGCTGCTTGCCTAAGCCCAAATCGATCCAATCAGACAATGGTAGTCACTTTACTGCCGGGGTGGTTCAGGAGTGGGCTCAAGATGAAGGAATTCAGTGGATTTTCCATACTCCATACTATCCCCAAGCAAATGGCATTGTGGAACGCACCAATGGACTTTGAAAGCAGGCGCTAAAACCCCTCGAACCAGGATGGCCACAACGGGTGTCAGACGCAGTAATGAAGATAAACAGTGGGTGGGGAATTAATGGGTGCCCACGACTTACCGTGTTCTGTCCTAAGCCTCTGTCCATACTCGCCAGGAAAAAAGAGACTAAAGACCCTGCAAACCCGCTCCATTATCCTGGGCAACCTGTTCTAGTAGACTTGCCCACCGTGGGGCAAGTACCCCTAACCCTAAAAACTCCCATCAATATTTGTTCATGGGTGGCTACTGATGCCCATGGGAAAGAATACCGCATCAATACCAGGTGGATTGTCCCTTCTTTCTAACCATCATTGTTTTGTTATGTATATATGTGTTTTACAGGGCATTGATCCTGGACGACAGGAGACCTATGTTACTTTTAGCACTTTCAATGGTTGTAGGCATTATTGGCTAGTTATTATTTGTAATCTGCTTACATTATTATATAATTTGTGGAATCATACCTGCTGGGTGTGGAATAAATCATTGCCAATCAATTACAATCAACAATCCAGGAAATTTTACAGGTACATTTAATGAGTTCACTTATTGGAAGGCTAACCTGGAGCTGTGCCTTATGTTACCTTATTGGGAATCACCTCCAAAATAAAGGAAGCCTGTGAGTCACCTGTGACTGCAAACTGGTGCTTGCAAATACCAAACAGATCACAGTGCTAGCTCATATAACTGTATGTGGTCCTTACAACACCACATCCATCAGCAGCAAGATGAAGTAATCAAAGACTAGCTGGAGGGGTCTGATCCCACAAATTAAGCATTAATGAATTGTACCTGAATATTAAGTTGTATTCCCATTTTAATCCTTATAGACCTGATAATGTAATTGTGTAACCACAAATAGTTCTAGAAAATTTAACTTAGCAATTCTATGCACTAACAAGGTATGCCTTTAAGGAATTAAAGGTGCAGACCCAAGAAGCATCTAAGATGGCATTGCAGAATCCGGCTAGCATTGCTGGAGGAACATGGACTGTGCGGTGTGCTGAATCTAACTGAGGGAGAATGCTGCATCACCATCCACAATGCCACCACCTCTATAGAGGAGACCCGTGCCATGATGAAGAAGATCACCAACAGGAAGTGAGAACCTTTTTATTGACTGATGGACTAGTTTGATGGATGGAACCCTGGGTCATGGGTCACATCACTGGGATCCTCAGGACTCACAGGGTAGGGAAGATGGCTTATAAATATAAGTATTGTGATATTATGCAAATTTTTACTTTTAATAATATACCTTGCAGCAATTAGCTATATACTCTCTCACCTTCTGTCTTCTTTTCCCTATACCTTTTGGGATCACAATGGTCAAAGAAGAACTTGGAGTGTTTGAGTCACGGGGTGGGATGTGAGAGACGAGAAACCAGGCCTGTGAGAAACTAAGAAAAACAGCCTGAGAAAGCAAAAGTTGAGGCTGATCAAAGAAATGCCTCAGACACTCGCAAGACAAAACTATGAGTCACAGGGTGCATTCTGTGGAGGTCGAAGCTGATAAGGCTGCCCCAATAACACAAGATGGGACTGGAGGAGGGAGCCCTGTGGAGACAGGACGGCTCTGCTCTGGGGCACCTGGCCAAAACTTCAAGGGCCATCTGTCCGGTGAATGACCTTTGCTTCATTATCCACAAAATGCATATTAAAGTTCACACCCCTCAATATGCTAACGAGGGCTAACATGATCATGCTAATTACATCATCCCATGAAACACCTTACCCCTCCCCGTACATGGGATACGTAGGTATGTGGGTCGACCTAGGGGATGGAATTGTGTTCAATTAGTACATTGTGAGTAGTTAATAAATTTTTAGACTTGGAGACTTGTTGTCCGCTCCATTGGGGATTTGCAAATCTGAGTCACTTGTCCCCCTCATCTGAGCGGGACGTGACAACAATGACTGCTGTTCCTGTCATTAGTCGACAACCTTTACAGGCTTTAACAGTATTTACAGATGCCAGCAGCAAGACCAAAATGGCAGGATTTGTTTGGCAGGAGAATGGAATATGGCAATCAGAACGCTTTGTTTGCGATACATCTGTACAGATTTTGGAGCTTAAAGCGGTGATTGCTGTGCTTAACCGCTGGAACATTCAAGATTTAAACATTGTGACTGATTCTTTATATGTGGCAGGTGTAGTACAACGAATCGAAAGGGCCTTGTTAGGACATGTGAACAATCCCACCCTTTTCCAGGCCTTTGTCGACTTACGAAATACTGTTAATCATCGCACGCATCGGGTTTTTAGCATGCATATAAAGAGCCATACTAGGCTCCCTGGAGGTCTTGTAGAAGGCAACGCTCAAGCTGATCAGTTGGTTGCCGCTTTAGCAGACACGCATAACATTGTTCAAGAAGCCTACAAATCTCATGCCTTTTTTCACCAGTCTGCAACTGCATTACGTAAGCAATTTAACATCCCTAAGACCCAAGCACGGGCGATAGTGGCTGCTTGTCCAGACTGTGCCACTCCCACACCGCTACAGGACGGTGGTGCGAATCCTCGTGGCTTACAGCCACGGGAAGTTTGGCAAACTGATATCACTGTATTTCCGCCTTTTGGGCGTCTTCGCTACTTACATGTGTCAGTGGATACCTGTTCCTCATTTATATGGGCCTCTGCTCATGCTTCTGCCTCGGCAGCAGCAGCTCGTCAACATTGGACGCAAGCGATTGCGGTTATGGGGTGTCCAAAGAAAATTAAAACTGATAATGGTCCCGGATATCGGGCAGCCTCCACCACTGCCTTTTTACAACATTGGGGAATTCAGCTTCTCCACGGAGTACCACACAACTCTACTGGGCAAGCAATCGTTGAGCGCGCCCATCGTATATTGAAACATCACCTTGTTATTTTGAAAAAACAGGGGGAGACGGGGGTTCCCCTCATGAGATATTGGCAAAAACATTATTTGTTTTAAATTGGCTTAATATACGTGGAGGGCAAGATGAACCGCCTGCGCGAATACGCATGCAAACAAACAAGCATGATTATTCTTTTCAAAAAATTCAAGTGCAATTGTATTCCCCTCAATCTGGGCAATGGGAGGGACCTATGCAGTTGCTAACTTGGGGAAGAGGTTATGCTTGTGTTTCTACAGGTAGTGATCCACCCAAATGGGTCCCCACAAAGTGGGTGAAACCATGGATCGCAAAGAATGACGACACCAACCCTGCATCCCGAGGCACTCCAGAGACACCAACATCGATTGAACTTGGTCCTGACGCCGTTGTTAACGGCACTACATCCAGCGAACAGTGAAGTTCTGTGTCTTTTACCGAACCTGCAGTCATTTTATGCGGCTATTCGAACACAGCCGCTCACCATAAAACAGCTTGAAGAACATGACACAGCTAGTACGGAACATGGTCTAAACTGTCGACCTTGGGTTTTTATACATTGTGCATGGTGTGACAGGGGAACTTGGAGAGTCACGTGTGCGCATGATCGGGAAAGTGTGTATAAATGTCACTTGTGTGCTGACCGGATTATCTTTAACCGAAGCAGATTGGTTGTCTGATTTTATAGGTAGGTCAGTATATCAGCGATTAGCTGTTAGTACAGAAGGACAGATTAGAGTTTTAGACAACAACAGCAGTTTTCTAGGGCTTTAAGCCTAATTGAAGATCTTGGGCAAAGACTTTTAGCAGAAATTAGTTTTGAGCTTTGTAAACGCTTAGCTTTGCAATGTATTAGGCAAAATAGTAAGGTAGTGGATAGAAGCTGTGGTGTTGGAATAAACGTTCCTCGAAGTTGGCAGGTGCACAAGGATAACTGGAGAAGAGAGGTAAAACGATGGCGATGTGTCAAACCGGGGCGATGTTTATTTTGATTTGTTTTATAGCAGGTAGCGAAGGGATTTTCGACATTACACCCAGAACAAATATTTGGGTAACGTGGACAAATACAGCTGGGATGTCAGATTTTTGTTTGAGCTTGCAACAGGTGGATAATCCTTTTGAAACCTGCTTGATTGGCATTTCGTTGCAGGAAAATGAAACTGACTTTGATGGGTACTGGAAACAACAGAGGGTGGACCTGACTAGTAGCGAAAGTGAAACTTGTTTAAGTCCAAACGGCATCTATGTTTGGCCCACTATGCGTAGTGCGGCCTGGCAGAAGACAGTCATCGAAAATTTAAATCAATCAGCTCATTTACCTTTGCAGGAGCTGGACTTGCTAGCTAGCGTTGTGCCTGTCGAGTATGTTGATGTTACTGCAACTAATATGCAGGACTGTAATGATACAGTTCCTCAACTCCAGCCAGTGAATGGCACAGGGGTGGTTTGGTTTGATGGCCCATTGTATGTTTGGTTGGCACGGAGTGGACAACAAGGCTTGTTTATAGGTTGTCAAAATGTAACAGGGCATTCTCCTTGGAATGATTTGAAAACTGGAGGGTTACCGTAAACACCAAAGGAGGTTTTAAACTTCCACCCAGAGTGTTTCTGATTTGTGGAGATAGAGCATGGCCTGGTATTCCTGTACGACCTGTTGGTGGTCCATGCTACCTTGGGCGGCTAACATTGTTTACTCCGCACATGAGAGAGTTACTGAATGCCAGTAGGAGACATGAGTCAAGATCACGCGGATCTGTTCGAACCTTTGACGACACCTGCAACGACAACGTGCGGCTACCTTCATTAGCCACTGTTATAGCTACTTCTTTCTTCTTTCTGCAAGGAATGGCTGCCAGAAATGCAAAAATACATACGTAGATTAGCATGTTGGAGTGAAAAGCAATTTAATCTAACTTCGCAAATGCTGAGTGCGCTGCTTACTGATGTTGATAGTGTTAGGCATGCTACTTTGCAAAATTGTGCTGCTGTAGATTTTTATTATTGGCACATGGGCATAGATGTGAAGATTTTGAAGGAATGTGTTGCTTTAATTTGTCTGACCATTCGCAGAGCATACACCAACGATTAGCGAAAATGCAACATAACAGGAAACATATTACAGAGGGACATGGTCCTTTTTCAGATTGGCTCGTCGGTCTCGGACTGAGAGGTTGGTTACAAACATTGGTCAAAGGAGCATTGATGGTATTGATGGTATTGCTGCTTTTGATGTTGATTCTTCCTTGCTTGTTCCAATGTTTGCAGCGGATGCTGCAAAGTTTGGTTGAGCAAATAAAATAAAAAAAAAAAAAAAAAGGGGGAGATGTAGGAGTCTGGGCCGCGCTGGGGGAAAGTTAGTGCAGGCAGAAGAATGCCAACGCGGAAGTCTCGGACACAACTTAGACGACCAATGTGATCAAGTTGATGCCACTTTATTAAAGGCTACACAGCAATTTATACTCTATCACAAGCTTCACGCGCCGCTATCTTATTGCTAATAGGCTAAAGCTACTTGTTCACGCGCCCTTCTGCCCCCTATGATTGGTCCCGGTGTGGTGTCCACGCGCTGCTCTCCCCCCAGGTAGACCCCCTGTTTTCGACATTCCCACATCTTTATCTCTTGGGCAGGAATGTAGTTTCTCAGGCCGTCTCGGCCTTGTTTTTGTCCTTGAACACAGCTGCAGCTTGCTGTTACAGTGAGGCCCCTTGGTCTGGATCGCTCACAACATGTCCGTTGTTCTCCAGCGATGCCACAGAAGAATGCAAGGACGAAGACAAGGCCAGCAAAATAAGGCTGGCAAAACCACACAAGATAGCAGATAAGTGAGAAACACCTGTGGTCAGCAAAAGCACACAAGTCTGAGCAAAACAGGGTATGAGATAAGGGAGTTTTGGCAAGTTTTGGGCTTTACGTGCTAATTGCAATTAACCAATGCAAATGCTTGTAGAGGCGCATGAACAGCGCGTGTAGATGACCTGTAGCCTATTAGAAGATAGATGAGTGCGTGTACGGAACTTAGTAGGATATAAATGTAACTAGGACTGGAAAAATAAAGATGGACGATCTGATCATCACATTGGTGTTGTGTCGTTCCTGTTCCTGTATGGAGAAATAAGGACCCCGGCTAATGGTGACCCCGACAGATAGCAAGTACTGTTTGCTGACTAGCTACTTTCACAATTGATATATGCATGGTTAGCGTGGTCTTTAGGGCCAGTGGTTGTGCCCAGTTTGGCAGTCTCAGGCGTTGGCGCCAGCTTCCACTGGAACGTTGTGTTGATAGCAAGCCAAATGTGCTCACAGTCAGCATAGATGCAAATACACTTCTCATACATGCACCAGCCACATCCAGGACACACTCCTTACCCTTCATCCCCTCCGTGATGGCCTGAGAGAGGCTACAAGGGCAGGAAAAGAAATCTGCTCATGGATGAATTCTGGGAGTCTATGGAGGAGGAGAGGAAATCCTTCAGAGAGCTCAGGAAGATTCAGGGCCTGTCTCCCAGAGACCACCCTAAAGCAGCCTTATGAGACTGAGCAGAAGCCCTGACTCTCACCCTGCATTTAGACCTGCCAGTACAACCTGACCATGCCACCAGAGTTTGCAGAGGAAAAGCCAGGGAAGACTTATTTCTTTGCTAATTATTCAGTAATGCTTCAGCTCACAGTGAGGTAAATGATATCATTATGTTCCTGTTTTGTGCCTCACCTGCCTTCAGCTCAGATGGGGATAATGCCTCTTGAGCATGGCCACAAATCAAAGACACAGCAGCAGGGGCTAGCAGCCATTGCCTGGGCTGTTGGTGAACGCTGCCAGTGTGGGGGGCCTTGTCTCGCTCCTGAAGCGTGTTGTAATCATATGGGATGCAAACATGCCTGCTGCACTAGAGATTTGTGGGGGGGTAAATGAAACAGTCCTGCAGGATAGGAACGAAGGTAGGCAGTATGGATTGTCAGCCATGCTTTATTACTGTGCTCAAAGGCCAATGGTCACTCCCTGGAGTGGATCCCAGAGGCAATACACACGTATCTGCATTAAAAAGCCCAACCCACTCTGTTTACCTTGGACTTGAGTGCTCACTCACAGGTGATTTGCAGCCAAATATTCCAGTGATTTTAGGACTATTGCAAGTTCTGTCCGAGTTTCAGAGGCCCAGGCGATGTTTTCTGTGATCGCCCACAGCACTCTTCGTCCCTTTTCTCTCTTCAAGGCCAGTCAATGTAGCAGGCTGTAATATTTGGACGTTTTTACTGCAGACAAGGGCAATAGATACAACATTTGTGAACAGGGAGATGCCTGGCTTAAAGAAACAAGAAAAAGTCAAGAGACAGGAACGGAGATGTCTCCCTTGTAAGAAACAACTGTTTTAATACCTCACACACTCACACACTCCTTTTCCCAGCGGATCTGCCAGGTGCCCCGTCTCCTTGTAAGCAGAACATACAGGCATGCTTTGCCAGGGCAACAGCTTCCGTTTGTGCTCTTCGCGTTTATTTAGCTGTAGCGTTTGTAAACGCCAATGTGTATTTTGTAAAGGTTTACCTTTTAAAAGCTTTTATAAACAGCAATGTAAGTAAGCAACTCCCCGCCAGCACCTACACCCCGCGACCGCGGCCTCCGCAGAACCAACAACTTCCCCGCAGGGCGTGGCCTGGCCTGCCGTTACCGCTCCTGCGGGCGCGCGGGCCTCGGCTCGGCCGGCGTCACCGTCGCAGTCTCTTGGGAGTTGAAGTCCCTCCACACTTTCTTTCCCATGGCGGGCCTGTCGCTCGTGGACTACCTGTCCCGCAGAGCCTTGCGGGGCGGGGGCGGGGGGAGAGAGAGGCGGGCCTGACGCCCGGAAGGCGGCTGAGGCAGCTGGTGGCAAGGCGGCTAGTTCAAGTTGCCATAGCGGTGAGGTGAGGAGGCGTGTGGGGTTGTTGGGCATGCTTGGGGAGGAGGTTGGCTTCGCCTCGGGGGTGTGCGGTGAGGGCTGGTGGCACGGGAAGGGCAGAGCTGGGGTCTGCGGCCGGAGCGGCGTGCGGGAAGGGGCTGCGCTGCTGCTTGGGGCTGGCTGCGGAGCGTCCGCGGGAGAGCAGGCGCTGAGGTGAGCAGCGCTGGGCGGCGCGGCAGCCGGGAGCTGCGGCGGGAGGCGCGGGGTGCGGTGGCCGCGGGGTTACTCATGAGCCGCAGCGGCAGCCGGGGCAGCCTGCGGGCCTGGCGGAGGCCCGGCCGTCGGCGTGCCGGCCCCGTTCGGGGGTTGTCCCGCTGCCCCCTGAGATTTCAGGGTCCTGTCCGGGTCAAAAGATCCAGGAGGCCGTCAGAGATGAGGTCAGGTGTTAGTAAACTTCGATACGTGCACGGCGGGAGGAGGATTTGCAGAGGGCATTAGTTGAGCTTACTTGCAAGCAGTACGAAGGAATCGCGTTCTGTGTTGTGGTGCTGAAGAGTGCTGGGAACGTGGTGTCACAAGTTAACAATAAAATGTAGTACTGGTGCCTGAAAGCATGATGGTGAAATGTCACCTTCCTGACTCTTTGAAAACTTCTCCTGGCTCAATTAGAAGCACTGAGGGAAAGGGCCTTTCTGGAATGGCTATAGAATTTTTTATCATGCTCTATCTTAACTATAAGGCTTCAAACATGCCTTTAGCATCAAGTTAGTTACCTAGTGATAGGTTAGTCTGCATGCAGCTAAGCAAATAAAAATACTTGAGAAGTAATCAGGTTGTGTATACTGAGTTCATCTTTTGCTTACTTGAGCTGGAGAACTTGCTGTTGAGACTGTCAGCTGTACTTCATGTTTGCTTTACCCTGCAGATCTCTTAACAGGAGAGTCCTCAGTGAAACTGAAATGCCCTGTTTTCTACAGGGAAGGAAAATGCTGAGTATTGATGTTTTTCCTCAGTGCAAGAAAGGTTATAATCTGTTTGGGTAGACTAAAAACCAGTGAAAGACAAATGGTTCTCACTGGCAAGTAGAATGACGATAGGGAGTTTATTTATGCAAACCATGACCACGTTCTGCCTTAAGTTTTGGACCAAATTTTCTGGTGAACTACAACACAGCTAATAGGTGATGATATTTCTTAACTATTAGACTTCTGTATTCTCTTCTTTATCCAGCATTTATTCAAGTCTCTTTACTTAAAGCTTTCTTCTTTACAAGAAGAAAGTTTCTCTATGAATGTTGCTTTTACTTTGTCTTTTCAGTTAACAGAGCTTATTTTTAGTTAATTTTTAAGGCAATAACATGATGTTATTTTTTGTAAAAAATTTTAATCGCGTTAAGTAATAACCCATGTTCAAGTTATGCATTCTCTCATGTAGTGGACAGTGGTCGCATCTTTGAAAGTAGGTGTTTACTTTCACCATGTATGTCAGATTGCTAGCAGACTGTAATGCTATATGGACTTTGGCACAACTAGTGTGTTTTTAATTCCATTCTGTATTTAAGCTTTTCTCAGACTCTAGGCTTAGTAATGACATCTTTTATAGCCAGTAAAGACTACAGGTTCTGAAATATTGTGAGGACTACAACTCAGTTTGGATTTGATGTTTGGAGGCAGAAAAGTAGATATTTTTTGTTTGAGAATGTGCAGAGATTTTAGCAAAATCTGGAGAGTTTGGCAAAAATGGTGCTACCCTGAACAAGAGGCCTTGTTAAGAGTTGCTTAGACTTTATGTGCTTGCTACCCATGGGAAAGAATGTATTGTTTACCGGGAATCGTAGGCCGCAAAACCGTTTCTCGTCACACATCGCAGGCCCCACAAACACTTCTCATCACACCCAAGGCCACATAGTACATATTGTTATCCATACAAGTGTTTCTCATCAAACACAAGGACAAATTGGACGCACCAGCTAGGTCAGCCTGTTCTTCAAACCGTCAACTGATGAGGGGAAAAAGTTAATAACTAATCTGTACCGTTAAGACTCTGAGCCTTTTGCCCCACCTAGCTGCAGAGAACTGATAAAACCAGCAGGTCCTCGAAGATAAGGGAGATACAGCCTGCCTAGAAGAAAATGGTATTATGCAGAGACTGGTTCTGACCACCCGAAGCACACAGCTCAGCAGAAACTGGCAAAAGGTCAGAAGTTTACCAGTGAGGAAGACTTCGAGCCTTCATCAAACGACCACCAGAGAACACCCAAGGACCACCACCACCATGTCTTACAGAGCATGCGCGGTTGGGGTGGGAACTATGTAAACAATTTCTGGGAAACCATTTGAATACTCCGGCCTTTTCTTGGAAAACTCATGCATATGTATGTATACTATCTATATAGCCTGAAGGCTTTTTAACTCTGGTGTTCGTGCCTTTTGGAGGAGCGATCCCCCACGCACCCGGCGCCGTAATAAACATACCTGCTTTATAACTCTTTGAGAGTTGTAGAGTTTGTTTCCGTGCGTCACAACAATAATTAGTAAGGAACTTCTAATCGGGAGCTACCGTCCTTGGAGAAGAGAAACATCCTGGGACATGGAAGCTTGTTAAAATTGTTTTACATAAATCAGCTTAAGACCCCTGCCCGGATACAGACCCCTACCCTTTGAGCTTGCGCAGAAAGTTGACAAACCCACTGTATGTTACTAACCAATAAGGGATAGAAGCGATAAGCAACTAACCAATAATCATTATAGAAAATATGTAATCACATAGTTTGGAGTGTATAAATACTTTGAAGTGCTTTGGTGTGGGGTGCTTGATTTGTGGATGCTTTCCACCTAGCACCCTGTGCAGAATAAAGCAATATCTCCTCTCTAAACTAATTTCCGGTTTTGAGAGCCTTTATTTCAGGTAACAAAGGCACTCTTACCTGCATTTGGGATGAACATGCTGCTAACACGTACCATGCAGTTCCTAGGTTTGTCCATTCGTCTGGATAGAGAGTCTGTGTTCCTTATTAAAAAAAAGAAGTTACAAAAATATGCTTTTCATGTATGTTTTGTTTCAGCCTCTTCCTTATATTTTTTAGAACTTTTTATTTGAAAAAATCAATTTGGAAATTGTTCACATAACATTTCTGGGCTTTTCATTTGTCTTTGTTCAGTGTGGCAAACCACTTGCTCCTCTCTTCTTCCTATAAAGTTTCTCAGGAAAAAAACATTGTGGTGGGTTTTTTTTGTTTTGGTTTGGGTTTTTTTTAGGAAAATTCCTTGACTTTTTCTAGTCCTGATGCTGCTTTAAAGACAAGCACTCACATCAGTGCTAATGCTGGTCATCCCATCTTGGAATAGTAGTAGAAACCATAGTTCTGTTTGTAATGAGTCTGTGGGCCTTTGTATTTTCCAGTGGCTGGGTCAAAAGGTGCCTGCTCCTATAGTGGCTGGCTTTTATCTTAACTTGCATGCTCTGCTGGTGCAGTCTATTATATTGTATGGCCTACTTTTATTTTTACAGAGCTTCTCTCACCTCTCTTCACTTATTTTCTAGTGATGTGCATCCAATTTAGGTTACCAAATCTGATGGGCTTGGGATGGCTCCATGCCATCCTCTGCTTTGTCCTGCTCAAAGATTGTGATTTTCAAGGGGTATATGGTGTGAGGTATGTGATATCTGTACTCATCCTGTGTTGTTCCTGATCCAGTAACCCGTTCTGAGACTGGTACATGAATGTATGAGCATGGTCAAAGCGCAGGAGAAGCCACAGTGGGGCTAATACTGAGTTGAAATTAATAAACTCTAGCAGATCTAAGCTGTGATTCTTGGGGTTGCTGTTTCTCTCCTGAACTACCTAGCATATTCCTTATTTTTTTTGTTATTATTTGCTTTATCCATGCTCCAACAATTCATTCCATAGTAATCTTCTTATATTGGTTAGCCCTAGCAGTTGTCTGAGGAAATAAGGTTTGTAAATGTTTAAGAAGTTGGTCATCTCTTGCCTAGGTAAATGGAGGTGTTAAGGAAAGGAAGAAAACCCGAATCTTTTAGAAATCATGTGTCTCTCATAATAGACAAATGAGAAGCAAAAAGTAGAGGAGAGTGAGTTGTGAATAACAAGCAGGAGGAGCCCCAAAAGGCTCTGAAAATACTGTTCATGTAAACGCATGGACAGGTCTTTGTAATGGCAGTTGATAGTGCTGTCCACATTGACATTTTCTTTGTTACATAAGAGTCCTTGACGTGGATTTTACCTCTCTTTATGTGACAAATGCATAAAAATGCTAAACACAGTCACTTTGGTTTAAGCTCCATTTAAGAAATGCTGTCAGTATTCATTCTTATTTTTAAAATCATTAGCATCTTGCCAACAAGTTTGAAGTAAGTGTCGCTCCTGAAGAAAATCTCTTTATTGGAGCGTATGTAATATCAAATAAACTGTGCGTTGTGGAGGAAGAAATAATGTAAACGATATTTCATGTTCTCAATACAAGGTTGTAGATGGTTTCCCTATGAGGATATAATCAATCTAGATGCAGCATTTGTGATAAGCTTCAGGGAACTAGATGAACGTAATTTAACCATCTTTGAAATATACAATTAACATCTGAGACAAAACTATAAAAATAAATAATAAAGAAAAAGGAGAAATGGCTTGCAACTTTGAGATGTTCCAAATATTTGCAGACATTGGATGGGCTATAGAAAGATTGTTTAGGTTTCATTCTTTTGGAGTTATTGGGATAATTTGGTTAAAGTCTTGCCTATGTAGTTATCCTTGATATTGGTTGACAGTGGAATCTCTAACGTCTTCTGTCTCTTGGAACTTATTTTCTTCTAAGTATGGAGTGTAGAAAACATACTTACACTCAAAGCAAGTTACTTATGGTTTATTTTAAAATTTTACTGTTTTTCTGTTTGGTGGGGTTTTTGGGGTGGGTTTGTTTGTTTGTTTGGGGTTTTTTTAGCCAAATCATGCAACTAGAATGGCAAGACAGTTTTAGGGAGGCTGAAATACTGATATTTTTGGATACCCGATATCCTTGATTTATTATTTTTGTATTTTGTTTTGCATTGCTTATTATTGATGTAATTATGAATTGTTTTATTATTTTTAATGTGCACACTGTTAACTTTAATTGCCTTTTTGTTCTTGATTATTTCAAGTAATTTTGTTATAGATATAAGAAATGTGTACTGTTTGTGGAATTAGTGGAAATAGTAAAATACAGTGTAAAATTTATTTAAGCCAGTTTAAAGAATCCAGTAGCTTATGTGATACATCAGGAAAATCTTGTGTTGTCCCTTTATCATTCTTTTTTTCTGTAGTAGAAGCTGTGTGTGACTTATGATAGATGTACTGTAAATTCCTCCTTCTTTTAAACAGAATGTTAAAAAAATTATAACTTGAGATAAGTAAGAATCGGGAATGGTGTGTGTAACATGAGTTTAATGAAATGTAGTATTTAGTAACACACGCACTTGCAGTGCAAATTTTTCCTGTCATTTAGTGCATTTTCTAGGATTTTTTTTTTAACCTGAAATACATCAGTTTTGAAAAAAACCCCAACCCTTAAGCTCCTTAAGAAATTTTTATTAAATGTGGCTCATTCTTATTTTGAAGATGAAGTCTTCATTTCTTGCCTTTGATGCGTGAGTGAACCAGGCTTTTAACTGCTATTCATTCATCTACTGTGTGCAGTTTTGAGAATAATTTGAAGTTGATATACTTCATATGTAATATTTTAGAAAATAAGCAAAACAAGTCAGCCTATGAAATGGACCTATAGGTAAGGTGTGTGTGACCAGTAGTCCTCCCTGTATTCTGCTGCGTTACTGTATTGCCTCATTTCCTCCATCTTGCTATTTGGAGGAAGCAGCAAAGAAACCCATCTCGGTCTGCAAAGAGGGTGAGAAAAGCAGGGGATTAACAAAAACTATCCCTGCTTAGGAGGCTAGGTCATTTAAGGACAAGTATACTCTGTGTCTAAATTTAAAGAGATACTAAATGCATTTGAACGGAGTTCATAACAAGCAAAAAATTTGCATTTTCACAGGGCAAAGCGTGCTAATTGTTCCTTAGACATTAGGACATCCTTCCAACAGTTTTCTTTAATTACTTTAGGTCGTACTGTGTGGGAGACATGGACCTGTCAGCCTTGCACAGCCTCTGAATCAACAGCAAGACTTTGATGAGAAACAGGCCTTGGGAGAAAGATCGGAAACTGCTGAGCTGTGCCAAGGTGGCAGGGAAAAACAACGGCCAGCTGCAACACTGAGCTGTGGGAAAGTGCTGAGCTGTGAGAAGTTACCGCCGCGTGAACAGCGCGTGAACGAGAGGGTGATTGGTCTGCACAGCGCGTGTTAGAGTGGTCTGATGCTGGTAGGAGAAAAGGTTGATAGCTGTCTGATTGCTGATTTGCTAATTATGAAGTAAGAGCTTTAACGAGAGCATAAGTATGTACTATTGGAAGAATAAACGGCTTTGCTTGTTATAACTCTCATAGCGTTGTGCAGGTCCAATATCCTCCCGCAGCAAATGGTGACCCCGATGTCCCAGGACGGAGTGCAGAAGACGCCGCGGGAGGATCCCCGGTTGGAGGTACTGTCTGCAGCGGGGTGTGACAGGGAGGATGGAAAACAGTCGATTGACGGAAACTCACCCGGGAGAGGTGATCAATCGGGGGCAGCATGGGGCAGAACATGTCCGCAGAGGAGACGGCCACTGTCAGACTCCTGCTGCATATACTCTCTAAGAGAGGGATAACTTATACTCTAAGAGAGGGATAACTTAGAACGAAACTTCTGTACGAAGGTTACTTAAATGGTGCAGAAACCACGGCCATCCTGCCGATACCCTCACAGCCTTTGAACCAGCAAAATGGGCTGAAAGAGGTGAACAGTTGTGGGAAGCTATTTCCAAGGGGGATCAGCATGCCAGTGAGCTCGCGACCACTTGGAAGTTGGTTTCGGACACTCTTAAAGCACGGAGTTGGCAGCGGCGGCTCCGGGCCTCCCCGAGCCCCCCCGCCGCGGAGCGACTGCCTGCGGCCATCTGGCACCGCGCGATCGTCCGTCCCGCCTCCCCCGAACACCAAAAGCGGCAGTTTTTACAGAAGGTGCTGACACTGGGATGCGGCGTCCCTTGTCCATTCTAAAAGGACTAACTTTAAACCTCTCTGATGGTCAGTACACTAAAGGCCTTGATTTAAAAACAAAGAAGGGGGAATTTTCTGGGCACACCACATAATCAACAAGCAATGGCTTTATACATTGTTAATGGTGTTTTGATGTCTGTAGTATTTGTCATTTGATGTTGTGTGAGTAATAAGTGTAAGGGCCCCTTTGTGTGGGTGTGGGACTGTTCTGCGGGTGTGAGACGCAGCCCAGCTGCAGCTGCGCAGTGCGGAGTTCTCTGACCCGCAGTTCCGTTACCCCGCGAGGGAAGCGGCCGCAGAGGAACGAAGCGCAGGGCAGACTCTGTACCAGTGGGGGGTAGTGCAGGACGAGGGAACATTCCTTAGTACAGAGCGCCCTAGTGCCCGCCCGCTGGGTCACTGGTGCTGCCTGTTTGTTCGGGCTCAGTGTTTGAAGTGTCATAGGTGAAATATCTCCTCTAGCGGGAGGCAGTAATTCTGTGTTCATTGTTGTCTTGAATTTACACAAAATCACAGAATCATCTAGGTTGGAAAGGACCTTGAAGATCATCTAGTCCAACCATTAACCTAGCACTGACAGTTCCCAACTACACCATATCCCTCAGCACTATGTCGACCCTACTCTTAAACACCTCCAGGGATGGGGACGCCACCCCTGCCCTGGGCAGCCCATTCCAACGCCCAACAACCCCTTCTGGAAAGAAATGCTTCCTAATATCCAGTCTAAACCTTCCCTGGCGCAGCTTGAGGCCATTCCCTCTTGTCCTATTGCTTGTTACTTGGTTAAAGAGACTCATCCCCAGCTCTCTGCACCCTCCTTTCAGGGAGTTGTAGAGGGTGATGAGGTCTCCCCTCAGCCTCCTCTTCTCCAGACTGAACAACCCCAGTTCCCTCAGCCGCTCCTCGTACGACATGTGCTCCAGACCCTTCACCAGCTTCGTTGCCCTTCTCTGGACACGCTCGAGTCATTCAATGGCCTTTTTGTAGTGAGGGGCCCAAAACTGAACACAGTCATCGAGGTGCGGCCTCACCAGTGCCGAGTACAGGGGTAAGATCCCTTCCCTGTCCCTGCTGGCCACGCTAGTGCTGATACAAGCCAGGATGCCATTGGCCTTCTTGGCCACCTGGGCACACTGCTGGCTCCTGTTCAGCTGGCTGTCAATCAACCCCCCCAGGTCCCTCTCTGACTGGCAGCTCTCCAGCCACTCCTCCCCAAGCCTGTAGCGCTGCTGGGGGTTGTTGTGGCCCAAGGGCAGCACCCGGCATTTGGCCTTATTGAAACTCCCCCAGTTGGCCTCAGCCCATTGCTCCAGCCTGTCCAGGTCTCTCTGCAGAGCCTCCCTACCCTCGAGCAGATCAACACTCCCACCCAACTTGGTGTCATCTGCAAACTTACTGAGGGTGCATTCGATCCCCTCGTCTGGATCATCAATTAAGATGTTAAACAGGAGAGGCCCCAAAACTGAGCCCTGAGGGACACCACTCGTGACCGGCCACCAACTGGATTTAACTCCATTCACCACCACTCTTTGGGCCCGGCCATCCAGCCAGTTTTTTACCCAGCAAAGCGTGTGCCCATCCAAGCCTCGAGCAGCCAGTTTCACCAGGAGAATGCTGTGGGAAACGGTGTCAAAGGCCTTACTGAAGTCAAGGTAGACAACATCCACAACCTTTCCCTCATCCAATAAGCAGGTCGCCCTGTCGTAGAAGGAGATCAGGTTTGTCAAGCAGGACCTGCCTTTCATAAACCCGTGCTGACTGGGCCTGAAATTTAGGTGCATACGCTGTGGGGAGAGTGCACCCTTGTACCATCTGCCTGAGGGGGATATTGTCAGCTTAATCAGGTAGCGTTTTAAGGTAAGGCAGACGAGAGGGGAAGCGGCCAGAGAGGGTGAATAGTCAAAAAGAGTCCCCTAGGCTGTATTTTAAAACGCTGGAAGAAGATAGGGGGACCTCCAGGTGCAAGTGTGAACAAGAAGACACTAATCAAATATTGCAATCAGTGGTGGTTTATAATAATTTAGTCGATACCGATCAGGCGTGGACCTGGCAGCCTCCGAGTCAGTAACATCATTAGATACCACTGTATCCTTGATACCAACAGGAGTATATGGACCGCTGGGAAATGGAAAAAGTGCATTATTACTGGGAAGATCATCTACAACCTTACAGGGGTTGTTCGTTTTACCAGGGGTCATAGATGCCGATTATGAAGGGGAAATCAGAATTATGGCCTGGACCCCTGTACCCCCGTGTTCAGTAACAAAAGGGTCAAAAATTGCTCAGCTTGTTTATCTCACTGCGGCTCCCCCTAATAGTATGCTGAGAAGCCGGGGTGACTCAGGATTTGGGTCAGCAGGTACTCCTCAAATATTTTGGGCTCAGACAGTGACACAAGGTCGACCTCTGGTAAAATGTGCCCTCACTAAAGCAAAGAATCTGTTGAACTGACAGGCATTTTAGATACTGGCGTGGATGTGACCGTAATATCTGTGAGCAGATTGGCTGTTAGCTCGGGTAACGCGAGTGCTTTATGGGGTTGGTGGTCATGCTGTAATGTTTCAAAGCAAAGATCTCATTCATGTAAGGGGCCTGTCAGGGGAGGCAGCGGGTCTGCCTCTAGTCTAACTGAAGAAGAATTTAACCTTGACGAGATTCCAGTGTATCCAGGAGAGGCCAGAAAGTCCTGAGAAGTGCCATGGAAACAAGATTAGAGAACTAAGATAAGAAGAACTGTCCTGACGATTCAGGTGAGAAACTATCACCCAATCGTGAACTGTTAGTTACTAAAGTAAACCAATCCTGTATGAACGCCTACTTTGAAGAAGGTTATAAAAAGGCTTGTTAGAACAATAAAGGTGCTTTAGTAGCCATTTTGGCCATTTTCCATAATCTGATGTTTGTCGTGTCCGTCTCTACTGCGACAAATGGTGACCCCGACGTGATCGGGTGAAGTGATCATTTAAAGGTGACGTATTCTGCGGCGGGGAGAGCTGTGGAGAAGTATAACGGCGGCGGGAAGAGCTGCGGAGACGGAGCCTGGTGTAGCTGAGAGGAGAGGGAATCTGCTTGGTCCGGTCCTGAACTTTGACACCTAAAAAGGTGAGCCACCGGGAACGGGACTGTAATTATGGGGCAGCAATTAACAAAAGAAGAGGAGATGATTCTGTCTATCTGGAAAGCCCTATTAAAAAGAAAAGGGGTTAAAACCACAGAACAAAGCCTGAAAAAGATTTTGATATGGAGTAAGATGCAAGGCTTTGAAGCCACAACAGTTACTGCATTCAGTGTGAGTGCATGGCAAGCAGTAGGATGGAAAATATTGGATGAGGTCTCTAAAGGACAAAAAGAGGCATGTGAGTTGGCAACCACATGGCATCTATTAAACGAGACCCTGAAGGAATGGAAAGCAGAATGTGAGGCGAATGATGAGCAAAAGAAAGATGAGAAACCAGAAAATGTTAGGAAGGGGAGAGATTGTGACCAAGGGGCAAATGAAGCTGATGCCTCAGCGTCGGCGATAGCAGGCAGGAAACCCCTCATGGGCAAAAGCAGATCACGCCCTCGCCCACCTCCTCCTCCTCCGCCATTAAATATTTTGCGGGGCGATGAGGAGCCCCCCCCACCTAGCGGTGCAGCGGTGGCCCCTAGCGGCGCAGCAGCAGAAGGGGTGACCCCATCGGCCCCCGCCGAGGAGGAAAATACGGCGAATCCAGCGAATAACACAGAGCCGGAAAGTGAGAGCGAAAATGAAAGTGAGGGAGAAGAAGCTTTAACTGCCGCTATGCGAGCTCTGCATATTACAGATAAACCCATAGTGAAAAAAGCCCAGCCATGGACTCTCCCTCCATCCACAATAACTGTAGTCCCAAGATCCCCTGATCGATTTTGGGAGGGAGTTAGGAAGTATGCTGCTGAGGCTGGCAACTGGGATCTGGTTGAACGCCTCAGCCTGTGCTCTCCAACCCCGGCATGTCCAAAGCCTGTAGATATAGCAGCAGAGGCTCCTGGTGCATTCCCTGTTTACAAAGCTGCTGCAGGCACAAACCAGCACGATGAGCACAATCCAATCGGCTGGAAAGTGGTGCAGGATTTGCAGAATAAGGCACAGAAATTTGGAATCAATTCTCCTGAGGTGATGCAACTTATTCGAATAATCAGCACAGATCTGCTGTGTCCATATGACGTTACGCATCTCGCACAAGTGCTGTTTCAGCCGGTGCAATTACAAGTGTTTCAATCTACTTGGAGGCAGATGGCACGCGCGACCGCGCAGAATAATTTACGACTGCCTCAGGATGACCCGAGGCTAGGCCTTGGAGAGGGTGCTTTGCTTGGTGAGGGGCCGTTTAGTAACCCTCAACTGCAAGCTACGTGGCCTCCGATTGTTCTTGAACAGGCACAACATATAGGAATTACGGCATTAAAGCGAACCATGGAAATGGCAGCTCCAAAACAAAAATACATTGCTATCCGCCAAGGCCCGAGGGAGCCCTTTTTGCAGTTTGTAGAAAAAATATCTGCCGCACTGGTAAAACAGGTAGAAGATGAGATGTTAAGGCAAATGTTGTGCAAACAGTTAGCAAAAGATAATGCTAATGAGGACTGTCAAAAGATAATACAGTCTTTACCGGGAGATCCTGCTATTCCTGACATGGTGGCTACGTGTTCTAAGGTTGGGACAGTGGAACATAAGGTGGCTGCTCAGATGGCAGCACAAGTGGCCGCCCTAGCTACTGCTATGAATATGAGAAATTCAGGGAAATGCTTTGGGTGCGGCAAACAAGGGCACATGAAGGTAGCCTGTCCAAACAACATCACCAGGTAAACAACTGGTGAACATCCTACCGGGAACTAATCGCAACAAATGCGGAAAACTGGGACATTTTGCAAAACAATGTCGTTCCAAATTTCATGTTAACGGGCAGCCACTACAGGGAAACCACAAAAAGAGCACGAAAGGGCGCGCGAGGACAACAAATCCCCTCCCGACAGCCGGCCAACTCCCCTCTGCGAGCAGCTATCAGCCGCAACAACTGGCTCAGCAGGGTTGGATGTATCCACCGCCGACACAGTAACTATAGTCACCAAAGACATTGTTAAGGTCCCTCTTGATGCGAGGGGTCCTATAGGACGAGGACTGAGTGCATTGCTACTAGGAAGATCAAGTAGCACGTTAAATGGACTGATTGTGCATGTAGG
This sequence comes from Strix aluco, assembly GCF_031877795.1. NCBI lineage: Eukaryota > Metazoa > Chordata > Aves > Strigiformes > Strigidae > Strix > Strix aluco. The sequence goes on along the minus strand of NW_027436512.1, from coordinate 2,395,187 downwards.
AGTTATTGATGCTGATTTTACAGGTCAAATTTGCGCACTGGTTTCAACCCCTTACCCACCAGTAACAATCCCAAAAGGTACTCGCATTGCTCAACTTATTCTTTTTCCGAGTTGTGTTTCAAAAGCAGAACAGCGACTGCGATGCGATGGAGGCTTCGGCTCTACGGGACCCCCTCAAGTTTGCTGGTCTCAGACTGTTTCATCATCCCGACCACGTATGACGTGCACGCTGTCGGATCACGGACAATCGCCGACCACAGTAAGGCTTGCGGGGCTCCTGGACACCGGAGCCGATGTGACTATTATTTGCTGATTATCTGTGGCCATCCACCTGGCCAACAGAGGATGCGGACACAGGGGTAGTGGGGCTGGGAGGATCCGCACGAGCAAGGACGGCAGCCACAGCAGTTCTGATTACCAATCCTGAGGGCCAACAAGCAGTCGTCAAACCATATGTGACGGCAGCTCCCCTCAATTTATGGGGAAGGGATTGCTTGTCACAATGGGGGGTGAAAATTACCATGGATTTTTAACGGGGGCCACTGTGCTGCAGGGTGTCAGACAGCCCACGCTTGTTTTAACTTGGTTAACGAATAACCCTGTGTGGGTGGATCAGTGGCCCCTGCCAACTGAGAAATTAAAAGCCCTGCAAGAATTGGTGGCAGAACAGCTAGCTGCTGGACACATTGAACCCTCTCAGAGCCCATGGAACACTCCAGTGTTTGTAATAAAAAAGAAATCAGGAAAATGGTGATTTTTACATGACCTGCGGCAAGCCAGTGCTGTCATGGCTACGATGGGGGCTCTGCAACCAGGCATGCCTTCACCTGCCATGATCCCTCAAGATTGGGAAATCATTGTCATGGACCTTAAGGACTGTTTTTTTACAATACCATTAGCCTCTCAAGACAGAGAAAAATTTGCATTCTCTGTGCCTTCTGTCAATCATGCAGAACCCGCAAAAAGATATCAATGGAGAGTTCTGCCACAGGGCATGAAAAATTCACCAACAATTTGTCAATGGTTTGTGGCACAAGCTTTGTCACCTGTAAGGGAAAGATTCCCTACCAGTTATTGTTACCATTACATGGATGACATCCTGTTAGCATCACACAGCAAGGAGCAGTTGAATGACATGGAGAATTTAACCAGAGATTCGTTACAACAATATGAATTAGTCATTGCCCCTGAAAAGGTGCAGAAAGTAGAACCCTGGAAATATCTAGGAATGACAGTTACAGGTAAGCGGGTAATCCCTCAACCTGTGAAACTTAACCTTGAAGTTACAACCCTTAATGATGTACAGAAATTAATGGGATCCCTGAATTGGATTAGGCCCTATCTCGGACTGACCAATTCACAACTGCAACCTTTATTGGAATTATTAAAAAATTCCAATGATCCAACAGAACCCAGAATATTAACTGAGGAAGCATCAAATGTAATTCACATGGTGGAACGATCTATACACGAGAAATTTGTTTCTCGAATAGATCTGTCTCAATTGGTACAACTCTTTGTACTAATTGACAGAACTGTGCCATTTGGTGCTTTAGTGCAGTGGAATCCTGAGTGGGATGACCCGTTACATAGTTTGGAATGGATGTTTCTGTCATTCCGACCACGAAAAACTGCTCCTGGACTGTTTGAGCTTATTGCTGATGTAATCATAAAAGCCAGAAAACGATGTACAGAACTAACAGGGCGTGACCCAGCTACGATTGTTTTACCTGTTCAAAATTGGTATTTTGAATGGTGTCTGGCAAATAATTATGAGCTGCAAGCAGCCATGGCAGGCTTTCAGGGACAGATATCATATCACCTGCCATCACAGCCGCTGCTGAAATTTGCTCGAGAAGTACCATTTGGTCAGAAAAATTTAAACCACCCAGAACCAGTGAACGGCCTTACTGTTTTTACAGATGGCTCAGGAAAAACAGGTAAAGCAGCAGTAGTATGGTATGAAAACAACAACTAGAACAACAAAGTAGTATATCAAAATGGCTCTCCACAAGTAGTAGAGCTGCGTGCAATGGCTGTTGTTTTTTCTATTTTCTCCACTCCTGTAAATATTGTAACTGACTCAGCGTATGTAGCTAACTTAGTTTCTTGACTAGACAAAGTGGTTTTGACCATGTCAGACAATCAATTATTATTTGATGTACTTTTAGAACTCTGGAAAAGTATTCAACTACGGACAGAACCTTATTTTATCATGCACGTCCGTAGTCATACCACTTTACCAGGATTTTATACAGAAGGTAATGCCAGAGCGGATGCTCTTGTTTCTGCTATGACTCTGAGTACTGTTCCTAACATAAAGCAACAAGCTGTATTATCACATCAATTTTTTCACCAAGGATATCGAGCTTTACGATGGCAGTTCGGCTTGTCTCATACTGAAGCTCGGTCCATTGTAGCTGCCTGCCCTGATTGCCAAGGAACTCACACACCAGTGTATTTTGGTACTAACCCCAGAGGTATGCAGGCTTTACAGATTTGGCAAACTGATGTTACTCATATAGATGAATTTGGCCGACAGAAATATGTTCATGTTTCTATTGATACTTATTCTCATGCCTTAGTAGCAACAGCACATAATGGAGAAACAGGAAAAGATGTAATTCGACATTTCCAAAAGGCTTTTTCTATGCTTGGGGTGCCACGCCAATTTAAAACGGACAATGGCCCAGCATATGTTTCACAGAAAGTTCAAACATTTTTTAATTTGTGGGGTGTTACTCATGTTACAGGAATCCCCCATTCCCCAACAGGACAAGCAATTGTTGAGCGTGCACATGGCACACTGAAGCGGCAGCTTCAAAAACAAAAAGGGGGAATGATTGGGGAACCACCACAGGCATGTTTGGATAAAGCAGTTTATGTTCTTAACTTTCTCCATTATGGGGATAATTCTTCTCTACCTCCTCTTTTCCAACATTTTTCCTCTCTTTTTTCAAAACAGGACTTGCAAAAGGGCGTCAAAGTGCATGTCAGAGATCTAATTACTGGCCAGTGGAGTGGACCATGTGAGCTATTAACCTGGGGCAGGGGTTATGCTTGTGTCTCTACAGATGCCGGCCCTCGCTGGGTTCCTGCTCGGTGTGTTCGGCCTGTGCTGGAACCTGCATCAGGGTGAAGGATGGGTAGTTCCACAACCCAAGCAGAATGTCTGGGTAACTTTGGCAAACATGACACATCAAGAAGCCTTGTGCCTCTCTACTGCGAACCCGGAAAATCCATTCTCCACCTGTTTGGTGGGATTGCCAGTAGACACATGGCCAATCCCACAAACCCTTCAGCCTTTCTCTCTTTGCAACTCTCCAAAAAATTGTATAGATAATTGGGATGGTGTATATAGTCACCTTCCACAGGTTACGCAAGAACCCCAAGAACTAGAGTTGCTAGGCTCTGTCGTAATGGATGCTTGTGTGTTTTTTAATTACTCTTATAATACTTCCGCACGGAGAGGGCAAAATGTGAATGCAACTAATGCTGCTTATCATAACTCAACCGCTTGGTGCAATTATACCTCGACTAACATCTCACGGTCTTCTGATGTTCCTCTTCTACTACCTCCTGGTGTGTTTTTAATCTGTGGAGATCGTGCCTGGGGAGGCGTTCCATCTAAACTGAATGGAGGCCCGTGTAGCCTCGGACGCCTCACGTTATTAACATCAAATGTGTCAATGATTCTGAATATGACTCGAAAACATAAGCGAGTCCAAAGGACTGTTCATCAGTTTAGCAGTTCTTGTCAAGATAACATTGAATTCTGGAATCCAGGCCAGATCATAACAGCCTCCATATTGGCACCAGGAGTTGGCGTTGCAAATGCCCTAAGAACTTTAAATAAGTTGGGATGCTGGCTTAGCAAACAGACTAATGCTACCTCTTTAGCTTTAAGTGGCCTTTTAACTGATGTTGATAGTGTTAGACATGCTACGTTACAGAATAGAGCTGCTATTGACTTTTTGCTTCTAGCGCAAGGACATGGATGTGAAGATTTTGATGGAATGTGTTGCATGAATTTGTCTGACCACTCAGAATCTATTTTCAAAAGCATACAGCAGCTAAAGGATGGTGTCAAGCGTTTAACAGAAGAGGGTGGATTAGATTGGTTAACAAGGGTGTTTAAAGGTTGGGGACTTTCTGGATGGTTGATATCTCTGGTCAAAACTGTGGGGGTAGTGACCTTGATAATTGTGACCGTGCTTTTAATGTTGCCCTGTCTTGTCAGTCTTCTGCAAAGGGCCCTGCAGAAGTCTGCTCTCGCAATATTTCTAGCACAAATACAAAAAGGGGGAATTGTCGGGGGGAGGCAGCGGGTCTGCCTCTAGTCTAACTGAAGAAGAATTTAACCTTGACGAGATTCCAGTGTATCCATGAGAGGCCAGAAAGTCCCGAGAAGTGCCACGGAAACAAGATTAGAGAACTAAGATAAGAGGAACTGTCCTGATGACTAAGCTGAGAAACTATCACCCAATCGTGAACTGTTAGTTACTAAAGTAAACCAATCCTGTATGAACACCTACTTTGAAGAAGGTTATAAAAAGGCTTGTTAGAACAATAAAGGGGCTTTTGTAGCCATTTTGGTCATTTCGCACAATCTGATGTTTGTCATGTCCATCTCTACTGCGACAGGGGCCCAGAAAACGGGGTAGCAACTATTTGTCCATTTATATTGGAAACCCCTCTTACATCATGGGGTCGTGACTGTATGGCTCGATGGGGAACTCAAATTGGATCAAATTTGTCTTAAGGGCCACTGCAGCACAGCCCACCCCTAAACCCACCCTGAGACTAACCTGGAAAACAGAATCACCTGTGTGGGTGGGTCAGTGGCCCTCACCAATGGAACAGTTGTGCCACCTTAATGATTTAATTCAGGAACAATTAAGTGCAGGACATCTCGTACCTACCACCAGTCCTTGGAACTCCCCGGTGTTTGTTATTTTTAAGAAAAGTGGTAATTGGTGACTTTTACATGATCTCCAACACATTAATGATGCCATGGAGGATATGGGTACGTTACAGCCAGGAATGCCCTCCCCAACAATGATTCCCTGAAACTGGCATCTTGTAATAATTGATTTAAAATATTGGTTTTTTACTATTCCCTTGCACCCAGATGATGCACCTAAATTTGCCCTTTCTGTTCCCAGTATTAATGTCAGTGAACCTGCAAGACGGTACCACTGGGTTGTTTTGCCACAAGGCATGAAAAACAGCCCCATGATGTGTCAGTGGTTTGTTGCAAAGGCTTTGAGCCCTGTTAGAATGCAGGTCCCCCAGGCTGTTATCTATCATTATATGGATGACATCCTTATAGCAGCAGAAACACAGGAGATCATGGAAAAGGCTCTTGCTTTACCCAAAGACTCAGTATCTCAAATGGGGTGACAAATAGCACCTGAAAAGGTACAGAGGTCATCACCGTGGCAGTACCTGGGGTGGAGAATTTGTGAACAGACCATTGTCCCGCAACAGGTTGAACTTAAAACTGATGTTAAGACTTTAAATGATTTATATTTTGCGAGGAGATCCTTCACTGACATCACCCAGAGTACTTACAGAGAAAGAAAAACAAGATCTCCACCATGTAGCTAACGCCATGTCAGAAAGACAAGCATCGTGATGTGTGCTAGGCCATCTGTATCAACTGGTATTATTTAACCCTCCAGGGCAGCCCTATGCTCTGCTGTTTCAGTGGGATGAAACACTTAGTGACCCTCTTGTTATTGTTGAATGGATTTTTTTTTTTTTTGTCACACCAAATGCACAAGATGGTCACTACTCGTCCAGAAATGTTTGCCAAACTGATCATGAAAGGTAGGCAGTGCTGGTCAGGAACCTGTGTGTATCATTGTTCCGGTTACTACACACATGTTACAGTGGCTAATACAAATGTCTTTGAGCAAGCTCAGCTTTCACATGCATTTTTCCACCAAAACGCCAGGGCAATACAAAACCAGTTTTCTTTATCAAGGCGTCAGGCTAAAGACATCATTGCCACTTGCCCTGAATACCAGAGGACTCCCTCTCTTCAACAGCTAGTGGTGTCAACCCTCGGGGACTCACCTCCTCAGAATTATGGCAATCTGACGTCACTCACTTCGCTGCATTTGGATCGTTAAAATATGTACCTGTGTGTGTTGATACCTTTTCTGGAGCAGTGTCTGCATCCTGCCATACAGTGGGGAGTCAAGCATCTGCCCGGCATTCCCCACTCACCGACCGGACAGGCCATTGTGGAGCGTACGCATGGCACGCTAAAGCATCTATTGCAACAACAAAAAGGGGGAGATGGAGGGTATCAATCTACACCTCACGAAAGGCTAAATAAGGCATTATATGCCATGAACTTTTTAAACATTTCCCCTGTCTCACAGGTGCCATCAATGTTGCATCACTTCTCATTGCAGATACCAGATCAACAAGAAGTCCAGGGCAAGGCTCAAGTGTCAGCAAAAAACCTGGAAAGTGGTAACTGGGCAGGACCAGATCCTTTAATAACCTGGGGAAGAGGTTATGCTTGTGTCTCCACAGGTCACGGTCCCCGGTGGTTACCGGCAAGGTGTGTGCGACCATACCTGAGGCGTGAGAGGCAGCTTTTGGTGGACACTCAGGAGCCGGCTGTGGGTGCTGTGGGTGCCCCTGTGCCGACAGTTTGCGGTCTCTTCGACTGATCATTTAAGCAGAATGGATGGGTAATGCTTGCTGCTGCAATAGGACCAAATACACTATCTCAGTCCTTAATCACACTGCGGTTGCCAACACTTTTAAGCGAAAATGCTGACAGAAATTGCAACTCCTTGATGACATATATAGGCTTACTAGTCACTAGTGAAAGATGTAGCTTAGACAAAATGCAGTTATTAATAAGGATGAAATGCTATAAGAATGTGTGTATTCAACTTTCTTTGTTTAGCAGTATGAAGAACCCAAGTGTTTAACCTTATTAGAAACTCCCTTGGTTTTCCCCCTTGAGTGGTGGCCAGGCTCTGGGTGGAACCCAACAGGAGGATGAGAGCAGATGTTTCCGCTCAAAGAAAGTTGCCAGTTATTTTGGCCTGCTGATTTAGATATATGAGGCTGGACCTGCTTGCAGCGATGTTGGATGCCTCACCTACGGATGGACGCATCGCGTAGGATTTCCGGTTTGCGAGGAAGGGCACTCTAAATTCTCGCTGCATCCAGGGTTCCCCAGCAATTGCGGATCTGAATGTTAGTACCCCATTAAGTAAGTGTGCTATTCTGTATTTTCCTTATTTTGTAGCACTTAGTCATATGCTTTATGGCAGTGATGAGAGTGCTTGTGTGAAGAAGACGTGTGCTGAATCTGACTTTGTGTGCATCAGTGGTCAGTGTGTGCCTAACAGATGGCAGTGTGATGGAGATGCAATGCAGCTCAGGTGAATGCATCCACAAAAAGTGGTGCTGTGATGGAGATCCTGACTGCAAGGATGGAAGTGATGAAGTCAACTGCCCTTCTCGGATTTGTAGACCAGACCAGTTCAGATGTGAAGATGGGAACTGCATCCATGGGAGTAGGCAGTGTAATGGTGTGAGAGACTGTCTGGATGGCTCTGATGAAGCAACTTGTAACAGTGCTATTCAGTGCTCTGGACCTGGCAAATTTAAGTGCAGAAGTGGAGAATGTATAGATGTCAATAAAGTGTGTAACCAGCAGAGAGACTGCAAGGACTGGAGTGATGAGCCCCTCAAGGAGTTATCTTCTTTATGTTGTAATTATTTTATGTATATTGTGCTTTCTGAACTTTGTCTATGTATACTGTGTTTTTTGAACTTTGTCTAAACCTTAATTGATAAAGCTTTGCAGGTGCAGCTGTAAAACAAAGAAGGGGGAGATGTTGGAGGCATCGGCCTGTCAGCCCTGCACAGCCTCTGAATCAACAGCTAGGCTTTGATGAGAAACAGGCCTTGGGAGAAAGATCAGAAACTGCCGAGTTGTGCCAAGGTGGCAGGGAAAAACAACGGCCAGCTGCAACACTGAGCTGTGGCAAAGTACTGGACTGTGAGAAGTTACCGCCGCGTGAACAGCGCGTGAACGAGAGGGTGATTGGTCTGCACAGCGCGTGTTAGAGTGGTCTGATGCTGGTAGGAGAAAAGGTTGATAGCTGTCTGATTGCTGATTTGCTAATTATGAAGTAAGAGCTTTGGCGAGAGCATAAGTATGTACTGTTGGAAAAATAAACGGCCCATGCCCTGCAGAAAAAAAAAGAGAACACTCTGACTTGTTATTTCAGCCGCTACAATTCCAGGGTTGAAAGCCTCCTGTTTATGCAACAAACCCTCAGTTTCTGGGAACAAACCCTCCTTTTTATGCTCCAAACCCTCATTTGGAGTGTACAAACCACATCTATAGGGCCCAAGGACTCATTATTGGGTACAAACACTCATTTGTAGGGACCAAATCTTCATTTTTAGAATACAAAGACCTCATTCTAGGGCTGAAAGCGTCCCCCTCATGCTACAAACCCTGAGCTTTAGGGCAAAAATCCTCATTTATAGGGTACAACCCCCAATTTTAAAGGCCCAAGGCTTCATTTTAAGAACACAAAGCTTTGAATCTTGCGATGAAAGCATCCTTTTCATGCTCCAAACACCCAGTTTTAGGGTCAAAACACTCCTTTTTATGCTCCAAACCCTCACTTTTGGGTACAAATTGATACAGAGAAATGACCACTTTCCTTGCAAATTATTTACTTATAACAACATATGATGATTTCTGAATGTTGCCTAAGAATCCCGCTTGCCCAGACTGTTCTGTGGATTCAGTGTAGCTTACCCAGATAGTTTGGGGATTGGCTATGATGAAAAGTAGCAGGTAGCCCTGGTCTATGAATTAAAAGGACAACTCACTGATAGCAGACTCAAAGCCCTCAATGGGCACTTAGGCAAACTTAAACTTGAACAAAAGGACTCAGAGATGCTATCTAGGGAGGATGATTTCGCTGATTTAGGAAGAAGACACCTGGACTTTGCCTCACAGCACATGCCCTGGAAAGAGCGGACACTGTGAGGAGGACCACGTACTTCTCCCCTTGACCACCAAAGAAATAATTATAATAATCACGCCTATTCCCCAAACTAATTGTAATAACCTGGCCTTTCCTAATGAATATGTATGCTTTGGTGTAATAAATATTTGGCTACTTGCCAGAGATGGTGTGCAAGCTTTGTGGAGAAATCCCCTTGCACCCCGGCCGGAATAAACATACCTGCTTTATAACTCTATCTGAGTTGTAGAGTTTGTTTCCACATGTCAGCTCCCTGGGGCTCCCATGCACCGTGACTTGCTGTTCCCCTCTCTGCAACCACCTGTGCCTCGCTGGTCCCTAAGCAGCCACTATTGAGCACTGGGGCTGGTGTGACAGGGGCCATCGACTGTCAAATAAGGTGGGGAGGGAAATCGTTTGGGGTGTGGTGAAAAGCAGGTCCTGCCTTCCCATTTTGGCTGCACGGATCCAAGCCCCGTGGCTGGCCTCAGAGCAGATGCTGACAGTCCCTCTGGGTAGCACAGGCAGGCAGCTGTACAGTGCCACACACCCCAGCATCCCTTCTTGCACCATGCATGTGCCTGTGTGCCCCAGGATCTCTTCTCCATCTGGGATGCACTCCTGGACCTGAAAGCCAGCACACACGGTCCCCTCTGCCCCCCCAAGCTCCCCATGTCAAGGTGTGCGATGGGGACACCAGTAACCAGACATCAGTCCAGGATTAATCTGTGCGCCTCATGGGGCCAAGGAGTACCCTGGCTGGCCAGGGAAGAAGGAAGGCAGCCAGGGTATCTGGAAAGCAAGGATTTGGATTGAAGTCACCCCAGAAAGCCAGCACCACACTTGGCATGCACAAGGGCACCCAGCTTGCAGCTGGACAGGCACACAGAGCCCCATCTGGGTCATCTGCCAAGCCATGCAGCATCAACGGGGCTGCTTGCTCCCTGGGCAGCTGGGTTAGGGGCTCTGGCAGCAACGATGAGGTAGTAAAGGGGGAGGTACCTCATGTTCAGTGCAGGGCACCCAGTGAAATGATATGGGGGCTGGAGTGACTGATCTGCAATGAGCCACACACAACTATATGTGTCTCACTTGGCTGAGAGATGACTAAGGGAAGAACAGGAAAGCAGTCTGCACACCACCAGGGAGAGGAGGAATTATTTAGGCTGGAGCATGGGGGCTGGAAAGAGATGGATGGAGGCTGGGTAGGATGCTCTGGCAGTGCTCCCCCTCTCCGGTGGAGGGACACCAGGTACCGGGCTGGGGAGAAACAGCACAAGAGCTGGGGGACTGGGAGCTGCCATCTCACTTTTGGGGAGAAAATACTTCCAGCCAAGGGGGTGCCCTGCCCTGGCCCCAACCCCACAGCCAGGCACTGTCAGAGACCTGCCCTTAGCACTGCAGGACAGCCAGCATCTCCCATGCATGGAAAAACACCCAGCAGCTGCCTGCACAGGGCAGGCCCCCAGACATGCACAGCCCCATCCTTGCCCTGCTACAACATGAAGGCAGCACACAGCTGGGTATGTGCAGGAGCTATTTCTGCTCATCTCAGGGCAGTGCCACTCCCACACTGGGGACAGCCCTGTGCCTGCGGATGGGCTGCACCATGCTGCTCTGGGCTGGTGGTGGGGCTGGCTGCTGGGGGACAGACAGGCACTGGCCTTGCAAGAATTCACCTCAGTGCCCACAAGGTGAATTTTTAACAGCAGGGAGAGGAAAGTGGAAAAATGATCCCGCTGTGTGGCATCTCTCCTGAGCCCCAGCACAGTGGTGCTCTCATGCAAGCACCTGCTGCACAATAAAAATCAAAGGCAGGAGGAAGAGATGCTGAGACCCAGCAGCTCCACATCCTCTGGGGCCAATCCCTTCTGCCAGGAAGGAAGGGAACCTCACCACATGAGCTGCTCCCACAGCCAACAGGTACCAAATGTTATAGACTATCTTGCCAAAATGATGCAAGTTAGGACAAATTAAATTTCAACTATTTATTTTAGCAAGCGGCAATAAGCAAAACAGCGCTGGGCGGCCGGGGAGTCCCTGCTCCACCAAGGGCATGCACTCACTTCCCGAGGGTCCGTCTTTTTTATATCCTCCGCCTTCCGGTATCGGGTCTCTCTGAGAGGTGTACCCTGCGTCTGCGCACTTTGCAGCTAGGGGGTCGCTCCATCCGGGTCTTCCTCGCGTCACCAACTCCTCGTATTTCCTGCTTCCCTGAGAGTGGCTCACAAAGCTTTTGTTTATATCTTACAGAATATAGACACTTCCCCTTTTTCCTTCTCCCCTTTGTCTTTCTCCCCTTTGTCCTTCTTCCCTTTCTCCCTCTTTTCAGTCTTTTGTACAATAGGAGTCCTTGCTTCAGCATTTCAACTTAGATAAGTACTTGCAGTCAGTTAGTCGTTACACAATGTAATAGTTAAGATTAAGCTTAGGCCTACATAGTTTATGGAATAACATGTCACGAGCTCCCAGTATCTTTAATGGAATTTGATGAACAAACAGTTTGCTGTCTATCACACCAAACCTAACTCCCTGGGTCACCTCATGCTTTAGGGGCTGATGGCAGGATGGAAAAGAATAAGTCAAGCACACAAAGCCACGACTCCTACTGATACTTCAGCTGGGCCACCCTGCCTCACTGATCTGCAGGTTGCAACTCTTCTCCCTGGTCTGCAAAGATTTCTGTAGCATAACTGGGGCACAAACATCCCAACCCAGCTGGCACATGAAGTCATGAGAGCCTGCAGCCTGCTTTGAACCTGGGGAGCAGAGCTGAGGAACCTGCATGCCCACCAGACCTTCCGGCCAGGAGGATGTTTGCAAGATAGTATAATTTTTAATCCAGAAAGGCCCCAAAATTTGCAGCCAGGAGTACCTCAAGGGTCTCTGGCTCACTTCAATGGTGCAGAATTGAAATGTGTATGTTACAGTCAGGTAGTGAGGATGATGCTGGGTATGAGCCCCATCAGTCAAACATCTATAGGCTATGAGAGCAGGATCACAGCCCAGGATGGTGCAGGAAAGGAAATTAAGGAAGAGGATATAACCCAGCCCCTACCACCATAATTTCATGCCTGTGTTCAACAGGGCTTGTCAAATAATCCTGGCTTCTTTATTTGATGACTTTATAAATCCAGCTGCTAGAACACCACTGCAGACATACCAGGCTGCTGTCAGGTCATCCCTCTAGCACCCTGAGCAACAAGTAATGCCAGGGGAGCACTGAACAATGCTAGGGGAGCACCACAAGGCCAGTGACCCACCAGGACCCAACCCTGGGGACCACCACTCATCACAACAGCTTCCACAGGCAATGACACCTCCATCACTGCCTGGTCCCCTCTGAGCTGGCCTGGGTGGCACACCGTGCCCAGCAGGTCCTTGGGCTGGCAGCAAGGTAGGATTCATAGGCCACAGCATCACCCCGGCTTCACCTCCCATCTCCTCATCCTCAAAGAAACCTGACATCCTCTTCCGACACCCTCGGCATGGCATGGCAACAGCTTTACTGGCATGGCAACGGCTGTAGTAGCATGGCAACACAGCTACAGGAGGAGAGACAAAAATGTCAGGTGGATTCCCCCATGCCCTGGCCATTCCTCTGCTTTCCAGAGCAAAGCCGCCCCATTTCTCCCAGGTACCTCCAACAGGCTGGGCACGACAGGCCCCGCCAGCCTCGTCTCCTCCTCTCCCCATCGCTTGGCATTGCATGAGTTGGTGGGTCTCAGAATCCCCACACAGGGAGACCCATACCCTCCCTTACTGCTCCCAGAGCAAACACCTTGTTTGAGGGGCATAAATTTGGGAGACCGAAGAAATGGTCCCTCCGTCTGTCAGAGCAGGCCTGCCACTTGGGGGCACCCCTCCCTGTGGCAGGGAGGAAAGGCACTGGCATTCTCGGGCAGAGGGGGAAATTAGGGCTGCCCTCCTCACCCTGTTTGGCCAGGGGGATGTCACTCTGTCAGCAGGCAGGGAGAGCTGCCAGAGCATCCTCCTCTGCTGGGGGCATTGAAAGTTACACAACACTGCATTAAGCAGACAAGACAGCAAGCACGGTGGGGACACGCACAAGCTCTCAGAGTGAATTCCCTGACGTGGCAAACATCTCCCAAAACCCCCTTGACACCCACCTGCACACGCAGGCAGGAGCCCACACGCATACGCAGGCAGGAGCCTACGCACATATGCAGACCTGCCTCTAAAGGAAAAGCCTCGCCAGAGCCAGTGCTGAAATAGTGAATTGCCTCATTCATTCACCCTCTCCAGAAGCTCTGCCTGTACATGCAAATATATGCGCGGGGAGACATGCACAGCAGACGAGTGTGCCCACCCCTACTCCCTCCAGGAATCCCCCCCCCCAGCCATTTTCTTCACCACCTGCTCTGAAATGCAGTCTGCACCCACTCATGTCCTTCCATGGGAGCCCTGCACTCTGCAGGTGGGGAACCCTGGATGGAGCCAATTTTGCATGTGACCCACTTCATGGCACAGTGGGGTGACCCCATACTTGCACCCACGCTCCCTGGGGGAAGAAAGCCCCCCTGCTACTTTTTGGTCCCAAATCCAGAGATCCCCACACAGGAGATGCCCCCTTAGCACATACATAAGCACTCCCAGTCACGTTTGCCCCCACAGCTTAGAGGAGACCCTTCTACAGGAGATGCTGCTGTAGCAAAAACCCCTCACCACTCAGGTCCCTCCATCCCCAAAAGCTTGAGCCGGACCTGGCAGGGGCTGTGCAGGGCACAGCACATGCATGGCATGGGGGACATGCATATGCATGGCATGCGATGTGTGAATGCCCAGTACCACATCCGTGTGGGATGTGCATGGACAGAAACCTCCATTTCTAAGCTAGAAGGTCTGGCCTGGGGTTATCACCTAGCAAACACTCCCCCGGGACACACAGGCTTGCAGCACACACAGACAGATGCAACATATGCTCACACATGTGGGCACACACCTGGCACACTCCACAGTGCACAGCTCTGCAGACCCCATTTGGGGATTTGGCACACACAGGTCACACACAGCCATGGTCAGGCTGCAGCAGGACAGAGCAATGCCTGCTAGCCCCCTGGCGTGACCCTGCTCTGCCAGTGCATTCTTATGTAACTCCAGCCGAGCGTGGGACAAGCCACTGCACCAAACAGGGAGATGGAACAGATTTAGCACATTTATTTTCACAGAATAACTTCTTTTTTAAGTCCCGCGAGGTGTCCAAGAAAACATTCCATCTCCACCCCTCACCTGGCAGCCTCCCGGCAGCACCAAGCCACAGTACAGCAACAGCAGTCGGCACGGCAAGCATGGCATCACGCCCCAGCCAGGGCCCCTTTCCCAACCCAGCAGGCAGGTCATGGATCCTGGCATCCAGGATGGTCAGCAGCTGCATCTCCAGTTGCAAGCATCATGACACATCCCCAGTCCTATTCTCCCTCCCCTTGTACTGAGAGGAAACACTGATGTACCTGCAGGCACCCCAGGACCTGCGAGATGGCCACCCAGCTCAGTTCCCCCCCTCTAATCACTACCGCAGACACGTGCTGATGTCTACATTAAATGCGGAAGATTTCTTGCAGCTGGGACCACAGCTCAGAGAGCAGCATCAGTGCTGGCATCAGCATGACCTAGGGACATGGGCACCAGACAATGCACCTTGAGGAAGCAAAAGCATCAGCGCCCACAGGCCAGAGCCTGCACCCTGTCCCCACCTGTCCCCCTTGCTGGCTCTCTTCCCATTTGACTTTGAATATTCTTATTTTTTCTTCAACCTTATCTAGAATTTGAGACCAGACGGAGGCTTGTATGTGCCCAGATTGTTACCGAAAATCCGGAATAAAGAACTTATCAACACCAATTTGATGCAGATAAGCAGACACTTCTTTATTGACGGCCGGGCGCGCAGGGGAGTATTCTCACCAACAACGCGCGCCAAGCACTAAAATCACTCATCTTATATAGAACTTTTCATATACAATTCCCAAGGACAGAGTTTCATACACAAACACAATTCCCAAGGACACAGTTTCATACACAAACACAGTTTCCTTGGCAGGTACTTGTAAGCTGTTACGGTTGTTTCCCTCAGTTCTTATTAATCCTAGACTTTGACAACTACTTGTATTCTCCTGGTCCTATATATATATATATTATAAATCAACTTACAGATCAGTTTGTATTTGGTTACCCAGGTTCCAAACGTTTCTACTAAATGATTATGACCAATCTCTTTGGCCTTGGTATGGGACTGTATAGGTGACTCTAAAGCAGCAATCGGTTGCCAACACAAACCACAACAAACAAAAATTTTACTAAATATTTCTTATGATTTTATATTTCTATTAAATCAAACACAATTTCTTCTACTTATTGGTAAATCGATAACAAGATCACTTTTCTCCCTTCACAAACACCAATCATTCAATACTGCTCCAGCCTGAGCAATGCTTTAAAGATGGTGGTTTGCCAAAGAGGAGCTCTGCCACTGTCACAGCATGCAGCAGCTCAGCCCCTCTCCCCAAGCCCAGCACATTGAATGCTCTGAATTTTTGTTCCCCTCCAGCAGCAGCAGCAATTTCTCCCTCCCACTCCCCACCCTCCTTCAGGCTGTACATTCAGTGCCACTGCCCTTATTGAACACTGAAGCAAAGGGGTAAATTAGTTTGGGGCTATATTTTCTTAAGCATTAATTCTTCTAGCCATTTCTCATGCAGATGCTGCTGCTGTCCGTATTTGTTCCCTAATTGCATGGTGGTGTAACTTTTCCCTCTTTGCTCGCTCTCTTCCAACAAATTGGAGGGTGGCGTTTGCCAAGTCTCGCTTTCACCTTAACCCACTGCCATCCCTGACCAGGCTTGAATGCATTTGTTTTGCAATGGTCCATCCAGAGACAACCAAGACAACCACAAACAGCTGTATCTTGGTGCCTTGCAGCAGCTCTGGGCACCACATGACAGGCTGAATCCTCTCTGCCCAGCACCATGAGAAACAGGACACGGCTTTGGGAATTAGAGCCCCAATGCTCCAGATGTGGCCTCACAGCTGACCAGCTGTGCAGGGCCTCCAGACACCTTCACATCCCCAGCACATTCTAACCCTGATGAGCAATTAGCCCCTCCAGAGCCCCACAGGGCTGCTGGAAAGCCAAACCCCTGCCCTGTCCATTGGTCTGAGTTGAGAGGAGAGCTCAAGGCTCACTCTGTTTTCAGGGTGTTCTCTCAAGTCAGTGTTACAGAGGGGGCTGGGGCAAACAGAGATCCAAGAAGGACAGGTGGATGCCTTTGAGGTCACCTGCACAAGATGAATCTCCTTTCCCCAAGGAGTAAGGCAATGCATCTAGCAAAACCCCATGAACAGAGCAGCCACCACAGACATCTCTGTGTCTTGATTTGAGTGAGTGACAGGGGTTTTTTGGTAGCAGGGGAAGGGGCTACAGCAGTGGCCCCTGTGAGAAGCTTCTTGAAGCTCCCCCGGCTCCAAGTCAAACCCACCTTTGCACCAAGGGCAGGCCAATTAGCTGCACCTCTGCAATAGCATATTTAAGAAGGGGAACCTGGGATGGGGTGGAGGAGCCTTGGGGAGAACATCTGTGTGAACACCAAGGTCAGTGGAAGAAAGAAGGAAGAGGGGGGGAAGGTGCACCGGAGCAGGGCTACTCCCTCTGCCACCCATGGGTGTCTGCAGTGGAGCAGATGCTGATTTGCAGCCTGTGGGGGCCCCATGCTGGGACAGGTGACTGTGCCCAAAGGAGTCTGGGACCCTGTGGTAAGAAGGCCCTGCTGTTGTAGTATGGCACTGGGAGGATTGCAACACACGGGGGTGACCCACACACCCGTGGGAATGACTCATGTCAGAGTTGGTTTGTGGATGACTGTCTCCTGTGAGAGGGGGACCATGCTGGAACAGGGGAAGAATACCAGAAGTTTCCCCCTCCCCAAGGTGGAAGAAGCAGCAGGACTGACTGCACCCCCCATTCCCTGCCCCCTGTGTTGCTGTAGGGAAGGAGGTAGAGATTTTGGGAACAAAGCTGAGCCTGGGAAGAAGGGAGAGATGGGGGAAGGTGTTTTCAGGATGCGGTAATGCTTCTCACAGCCCTACTCTGTCTGTTACGTGTTGTTGTTGTTAGTGTCTGTAATAAATTTATGTTCTTTTTTTCTTCCCCTAATGAGTCTGTCTTTTGCCTGTGCCTTAATGGATGAGATCATCCCTCTCTGTCCTTATCTCAAGTTCCTGGGCCTTTTGCTTCCCTCCTTCTCAGCACTGGGGGGGAAGGGGGGAGTGAGCAGCTGTGTGGTGTTCAGTTGCCCTCTGAGCTCAAACCACAACACTTTGCCAGGCAGAACTGGAGGAATGTGCCCAGATACCATGGCAATGGTGTGGTGGTTTAGTCCCTGCTGGGGTCTGAGACCACGCAGCTGCTGCCCCTCCCCCACAAAGGGAGTGAAATACAAAGCCCCGGGGCTGAGATAAGGAGAGGTTTAATACAACAGAGCAACAGCAACAAAACAAACAACAACAATAACAATAACAGTAACAGTGATAACAATGAACAGAGCAAGATATCTACCGATACAGCAGTGAGAGCAGAGAGATGGCATAACACACGCGATAACCGACTGTCCCGCGCTCCCGCGCTTCGGCACCCAGAGGTGACGTCAGCATGGTATTGAATAACCCGGCTAGAGCTTCCCCCCCACTACTGGGGAAACTTAACCCTATCCTAGCTGAACCAGGACAAATGGGCACCCAGGGAGACCAGATTAAACAGAAAGCTCCAAGATCACTATGGTGAAACAGATTCACTCCTCCTGTTTGAGCTAACTGAACTTTGGTCCAGGCAGATGCTCAGTAAGTAGGCCTAACCAAAGTTAATCCTATTGTGTGAGGCTATCCGTGAGAACCCAGCACCAAAACCACAAAAACAGTTTGGCTGGAGACTGGGCTGATAAGCAGCCAAAACTGCATGAACACAGCAGAAAATCTGACTATGAATCAAACACTTTATGCTATAAATATCTGCAGCCATCAGGGTCTGTTGAGCTCTCCCTCTATAGCAGCTGGCTGCACGGTGATCTCCCCTTGAGTAGGGACACCTCTCAAGGTTACCCCTCAAGGCTGAGAGATCCCTTACCTGACACCAGACATCGATGGGTTGGTAAGTGACATTTTTTGCATGTATGTAACATTCAAGATACATATAGTAAACTTACACAATAATCTTTGTATCCCATACTAACTTCAAGTGTAGTCAATAGTATTGACCGCCAATCCATTTGTACTTATTAAATATTTTACATACCTAATTTACTGATTAGAACTCAGTACAGACCTGAGCGATTTCTGACTTCTGCAACACATAGAAACTCCAAGGACTGCCCTCTAGGCCAGACACACACAAGAAAGCTGCTTGACTTGAACATGGTGACCCATAACACACTGCTCTGAGAACCACTGGCCACTTGATACACCTCTCACCATCATGCTCCATCTCCCCCCACTCTGCTTCCAAGCAAGAAATGGGCACAGAGGAAAAAGCATCCTTGCTCCAGCCGGGGCACTAGATGCTCAGCTGGTCCCTGCCAGCATTCCCTCCCAGTTCAGCCTCAACACTGGCTGATGTCTCAGGCTCCTGATGAAAAGCCTGTTCCCCACCAGCCAGGGTTTCATGCTAGCAGCAGTCAGCAGTGACTTGGAGATGTGCAGAGCCACCACAGGACTGGCACAGTGCTATACAGCAGGGCCAAGGGCTGGCAAGCACAAAGTCCCACAACAATGAGCTGAGACAGCCAGGGCCAGGCAGCCCCAAACATGTCTGTTGCTCAAACCCAGCTCCACAGGCTGCAGAGGGCAGGGAATGCCCTTCAGAAACACAGGTCAGCAAGTCACAGCCCTGCCAGCCATTGGCATGCTCTCCTGGCGAAGCCCTAAGCATCACCCCAGCTTACAAAGATGAGACTGGGGCATTTCAGCATCCTCCAGTGCTCCAGGGAGGTGCTTGGAAATCTCCCTCCCTTCTCCTTCTGTACAGGGGATCTTTATGGCTTTACCCACCCACCATCCATGATCCCCCTGGACCAAGGAGACAGGATGCTCAGGAAGCAGCAAAATCAGAGGGATTAGTAGTTATGGGCTATGGGCAGAGAGAGAAGCAGCCCGGCACCACTGCAGCACCAGTGGAGTCTGTCCCCAGCATAACATTGCCTGCATCTCTCTGAGCACCACTTGCCATCAAGCCAGGGCAGTCACAGGGAATGTGGTTTGGGATGCAATGAAGAGGCAAGATCAGAATAAAGGCAAGCCAACCTGTTCTTTCAGAAAACTCTCCTTCCCAGACAACCCCTGGGTCTTTTTTTTTTTTTTTAAGAGGTGACAGATTTGGTAGCATCACAAAGATATTAAGCTTCCTACAGCAGTCAACTTCATGTCCTGATGAACCCATCAGATCTTGCCATCATCAGCTCATTTAGCAAATTAAGGATTAGTTGTCAGGCAGATCTGCAAAAGGAAAAGCATGAAATGGACACACTCCCAATAGATGCAGCAGGGTTTGTCTCTAGCCCAGATGCTATCTACCTCCAGCTGTAACCTTCAGGGCCAGCATCCCTGCTGGGAACACCCCAGGGATGCCCCCTGCCCTGAAAAGCAGGGACTCAGGATACGTTTCAAGGCAAGTGACAGGATGGCTAGAGAGACAAGAAGAGCACATGGCACCCAAACGCAAACTAGAAATAACTTGGTTAAAAACGTAACTTGGAGAGCACCATCCCTAGGAGAAACTATCAAGCACTACAGGACTCCTTTGATGAAGAAAGCAGAGCAAAGGCTGGAGGCTGAAATGCAGTCAAGCCAAACTTCAGTGCATGTCCTCCACATGCAGATGGGTCCCCCAGGGGCAACTGATGCTATTCAAGCTCCATAGCACAGCTGGCCTCCCTTCCAGGGGGACACATGAGGTTGCAGATGGGTAGTGAGGAGGATGCCAGGGACACAGAGATGCTACTGTCTCTCAGCTACCATCACCCTGTCTCACTGGGGAGCATCTCAACCAGAGTCCAGCCACTCTGGATTCAAGTCCCATGCCTGCTGCTTGATTCCCATGGCAACCTGGGACAACTCACTGTGCTCCAGCATCTGCAAGCCAGGGTGGGGATACCACCTCTCCTCTTTCACCCGCTCAGACAGGGTTTTGCAGAGACTGCTCCCACAAGAGGCTTTCCCAGCCTTGCTCTTCCCCAGGCTCTGCCCCCAAAAAGCACTGCTGCATCCCCCACACTGCCCTTTCCTTCCCACTCACTCTTACCCTCAGGTTCTGGCTACTCCAGCAGAGTCTGAGCACAGGTAGGGGCAGGAGAGGACCAAGTCCTCCCACACACCCCACTGCCATGCAGATCTGCTTGCATCTCCCCTGCACACCCGATGTGGGCAGCAGGAGAGCCCCGGCATGCTCATCCAAGGGGGTTTGCAAAGGTCAACCTGGGAGGAGGTCTCCAGCAAGGGCCACATGCCAGCACCAGCTGGGAACCACTCAAGAATAGACACAGGAAGGAAAAAAGAAAAAATAACCCAGCTGGCAGTACAGACACTTCCAGGAGAGGAAGCAGCAGGTTGAGACAAGGACACAGCTCATTATGCCACCCCCACAGGTGCAGAGCACCAAGCAGATCAGCCAGTTTAGCTGCTGCCAGCAGCACATTAGCAGGGGAGGCAGCAGCCATAATCCTCGGTCCCAACAGGGGAGGAAAAATTGAACACCATCATTAGCACTAATAGCAGCTTCCATCCCCTTCCTCCCACATGCCCTCAGAAGGCTAGGCAGGCTCTAGTGAGACCCAGTACCACAAGAACATGGGAAATGCTGCTGGTACAAGCTCTTCCAGTGTTGTCACTGTCCTTGGAGGTTTTCAAGGCCAGCCTGGATAAAGACCTGAGCAGCCTGCTCTGACCTCGTGGCTGACCCTTTGATCATGAGGACTAGAGACCTCCTAGGGACCCTTCCAGATTATCCCATGCTCAGAGCTGGGCAGGCCCAAGCCCACTGCATACTGGGGCTACCAACAAAGTCAGGATAACTGGGAGCTGGTGAGAGTCACTCTGGTTTGGTGGTTTCCTCAGGGGACATACCAGGGGCTGGATGAGCCCCGAGGAACAAGGTCCCCATGCCCTAAGGATGGGGCTTGCCTGCACAGACAGCAAGAACTAAAACTCAGACCTGACCTGGAAGGTGACCTCCATCAGCATCTCCTCAGAGATGTATCAACTCAGACCACAGCCAGGACAGCAGCAGGCAGTGAACAGGGCATTAATCCAACAAAAAATCCTGGGCATGGATTTTTTTTCTTGCAGCCCTTTCCTCATCCTGCAGCTCAGGGTGCTGGAAAAGGCAGGCAGCATCTCCAAGGATGGGAACAGGCAGGAAGGAGAGACAGGACCAAATGCGTGGGTGCTTCTCTCATCATGGAGAACAGAGTACAAACCCCGTTGCTGCCAAGCCCAGCATCCTCAGATGCATCTCCTGAACTCACCCAGCCACAGTTGCCAGAGACTTCCTTGTGCCACGTTGAGCAGGGGACTCTGAGCAGGATGGGGGGAGCACCACAGTGGGGAGCCAGCACTCTCCTGCACACAGGGTCACATCCTCACTCTTACCCCATCTGCTCAGCTGTGGGGAGATCCAGCTCAGAGGCAGTGACAGCAGCAACTGGAGAAAGGTCTCCTTTGCAGTGGTATGGCACCCACCAGGAATATGCTTCACAGATGGCACTTGGGTAGGAATTTTCAGAGCTCAGTGGCCTTGTCCACTGCTCCAACCTTCAAACACCAAGTAATGATGCTTTAACAGAAAAGCAGCCCCACTGCTCTGGGCTGTGGTCCCAAACATCCCCATTCTCTCTGGGACAGAGACCCACAGCCAAGGCCCCAGGAAAAGCTGAAGCTTCAGGGGAGCACACTGCTCACAACAGGCTCCTCACTCCTGTAGCCTGGGGATTTCCCACACCAAAAGCACCATCACTGGGCTCACCAACCCTCAGTGGATTTTTCTTTTCAGGAATTTGCTTAATTGTCTTTTGATCCCAGACAAGTTTTTCACATCTTCCCACCACACCCCCAAGGCCATCATTTCCACAGGTTAATCCCAAACTACTTCAAAAAAATGCACTCACACCCCAAGGTGCCACTGCCTCTTCCCACACATGATGCCCCACATGCCCTTTACTGGAAGGAAGCTTGAGCAATCATTCCCTGCTCACATTCCCCCAGCTACACATGATTTTATTATTCCCCATCATGCCTTCCTCAGTCATCACTTCCCCCAGATGGAAGAGAGCCAGTTTATGTAATTGTTCCTTGTATGGAAACTGCTTCATACCTTTAATTATTCCTGCCACCCCTCCCTGCGCTTTCCCAGCATGTCTTAAAGGGTGCCAGATGTGCTAGCAGATGGGCTGTGAAGGAGAAGCAGTTTTGGTTAACACCCCAACCCAGGAAAGTATGGGGAGACCAATGCTGTGACCAAACTACAGGGGAAGGACAAGCCATGAACCCAGAAATTACTCCAAAATGCCCCATTCAAACACCTCCATAAGGGAAAGCATACAAAGGTTACAAAAGCACCCTCTAATCATGACAAGTGTGATATTAACATCCTCAACCATTCACATCATCTCTCAGCTTCACCCATGAGCCACAGCACCTGTGGGATCAGCTGCTTCCCCCCTTGGTCTCCAGGGCAGGATGCTGTCCTAAGAGGGATCATTGCTCTGCATCAACATGGTACCTTGATAGGGGCAAGAGACAGCCTTGTTTCTCAAGACAAGCAGGTTTCCTAGGACAAGAGCAAGGACACTGGGTCCAGACAGCTCCACCAGCCAGGAGCCACCTCACTCCAGGTCTAACCCTGGCCAGGACGCCTGTACTGGGTGTGGCTGAGCCGGAATTGGTTTTCCCCTGTAGCAGCCCTCACGGTGCTGTGTTTGATGTTGGGAGCTGGCAGGGTGTTGATAGCACCCTGGTGGTGTGGCTACTGCTGAGTGGTGCTTACACAGCACCAAGGCTCTTTCCGACATTTCCCCCCCTCCCACAGTGGGACGGGGTGGGCAAGATCTTGGGAGGGGACACAACCAGGACAGCTGACCCCAACTGACCAAAGGGATATTCCAGACCATCTGACGGCTGCTCAGTATAAAGCTGGGAGAAAGGAGGAAGGGGGTGGGGTCACCCTTGGTCCTCCGAGGCAACCCCTCCGCGTATGGGAGCCCTGCTTCCTGAGAAGGCCCGACATCGCCTGTTCATGGGAAGTAGAGAATAAATCTGTTTGCTTTTTTTTGCTTCCATGCGGGGACCTTTGCTTCGCTTTGCTTATATTAAAACTGCTTTTGTTTTACCCACAAGGGTTGTTTGTTTTTTTTTTTCTATCTTATTTTCTTTCCCCTCTTTGCCCTGTTGAGAAAAAGGGGGAAGGGGGGGGAAGTGATAGAGCGACTTGGTGGGTACCTGGCATTTAGCCAAGGTCAAACCACCACAACACCACAGAGCTCAAGGGGGCAACTCACATGGCAAAAGCCCAAACATACTTCCTCCTTGGAAAGGAACACATGACAGGGCTTTGCAGAGGAACAATGCTGGGAGTGTGTTTAGCTCAGCTATGCCGCTTCCCTGTTAGCTGGTCACAGCTATGGGCACTGCTGCTGCAGAGCTGAGTCACACCAAGGCAAACAGATTGGGAGCAGTTTTAAACACAGCCCCTAAACCTCACATAGGACCCAGGCTTCGAGGGGCTGATAGCTTTTTCCTGATGCAAAAGGATGCCCTGAGGCAAGTCCTTGCACCATTCCAGGGCTAAAGCACCTCAGCAAACAGCAAGACAGGGAAGTCTCTGTACATCAGGTGTTTGATCTGGATACAGCACTGTCCCTGGTGACCAGACACTCACCCCATCAGACACCCTCAGACCACCCCATGCAGTGACTCCACAGGGCTCGTTCTTCCTCCCGCCCCAGCCAGCCCCACATTAAGCAGGACACTGCCTTAGTACAGGCAGGGCTTTCAGGAAGTCCACACTGTCCTCCAACCTCACCAGCACAGCCAGGCTTCAGGAACACACCTTGCACAAGGAGAGGAGATGGCTCAAGTGCCTCCCTGGAGAACTTCACCCTCCAGCACAGCTGCCCCCAGCAAGCTTCTCTTCTGTTTTTTCCACCCTGGGACAGGCCAGAAGCCTGCTAAATGCTTCCCAGCCCCAAAACTGAAAGAAACATGCTTCAGCATTACCTAAGCCCTGCCTACAGCTAAGTGTCCCCCCAGAACAGCCAGCAACACACTAGGCTGCCAGGCCCTGCACAGGACTCTCCCCAGCAGGCCTCAGGTCCTATATACCCCAGCCACAGAACTGCCTTAGGTCTGGAGGCCCCCCAGAGATGCTCCTATAGACCTCATGCCCTACCCCACACAGGAGGGAGACATACCCCCAAACTCTCCCTAAACCTCTGGAGCCTACAAAACCCCCACACTACATGGATACAGCTACATGACCACCCATAACCCGAAGCCCCATAGCCTTTTCCCAAAAGGGGAAAGGACGCGACACTGATGACATCACAAGCTTCGACAAAACTCCCTAGGCGATTCCACCGCGGGTGCCCAGCCAATGAGAGCGTCCTGAGGGGGGCGGTACCGACTCGAACTTCCCAATGGGCGGTGGTGATAGAGATGCGGGGAGAGCTAATGAGTGCGGCGCGAGGACAGGCACCCTCCTGGCTCAACGGGGCGGGGCACGAGCGGGTGGGACTTCCCTGACATGGTGGCCGGGGGGCGGGGGCAGCAGCTCAGCTCAGCTCAGCGAGCGCGCAGGGCCTCGGGACAGCGCGAGCGGTGAGTGCCGGGAGCGGCGGCGGCGGCGGCTCTGCCCCACACCGTTGCCACACAGCCTGTCGCTGGCACTGGCGTCCTGGTGGAGACGGGGGCTCGATCCCTCCTCCCCCTGTGGTGACAGCATGTCCCAGTGGGGCTGGGGGGGTCAATCCCTCTGCCCTATGGGGTGACAGGGTGTCGTGTGGGGCTGGGGGGGGGGGGGGTCAGGTCCTCCGCCCTACAATGTGATAGGGTGTCCCTATGGGGCTGAGAAGGGAGGTTAGCCCTTCTGCACCCGTGGGGTGACAGGATGCCCCGATGAAGGGAGTTAAACTTCTGGAGTGATGGGGTGTCCCTATGGGGCTGGGGGAAGTCTGCCCATGAGGTGACAGGGTGTCGCTGTGAGGCTGAAGGCAGAGGAGGAAGGGGTTGGCGCCTCTGTCCCCGTGGGGTGACAGGGTTTCTTGGTGGGGCTGGGGGGCAGGGTTAACTGCTCTGCCCTACCTAGTGACAGGGCCCAGTTCCCGTGGGTCTGAAGGGGGTGGGAGAAAGGGGTTAATCTCCCTGCCCGGTAACAGTAACGGTACATCCAAGTGGGGCTGGGAGGAAGGGGTTAAACCTCCCCCTCCATGGGGTTGTAGTACATCCCTAGGGGGCTGGAGAGGGTGGTGAAGTGAGGGTTAACCCCTCTCTCTCCTCTTGCTTTAGAGGGAGTAATGTGCCCTGTTGGGGTCACCAGTGTATCCCCGTGGGGCTGAACTGCGTGGTGACCCCCCCAGGTAACAGTAATGGGGTTGGAGGGGCCAGCAAGGAGGGGGTTAACCCCTGTCCCCAATCGAGGTGCCAGCACCCCAGTGGGGCTGGAACCCTGATATGGCAAGAGGGGGGGTGGGGGGTGTGAACCCTCCCCCATGAAGGTGACAGCTTCTCACTGAGCCCCTAAATGGGGCACCCCTTGGAGGAGCAGGGGCATGACCCCATCCCCACACCAGTGTGAGCACCCTAATGGGGATGGAAGTGGGAGACCCTTATATGGGGAGACATTGAGTAGGGCTTGACTCCATCCCCATGTAGGCTGGCAGCGGGGGCTGTGCCAGCAGAGGCAGTGAGGGGAGGGTTAACCCCATCCCCACGAAGGTGCCAGCACCTGCTGTCGGTGGGGAGGGGGAGGCAGGCGGTGCATGTGGGGGCCCGGGGAGGGGATGATTCATTACTGGTAGTCATGACATTGCTGCCTGGTTCTCTGTGGCTGCCAGCCGGCACAGGCACCGGTGGCTCTGCATGCCCCAACGCAGAGATCCCCTCTGGCTCCCTGACCAAACCTGGGATACGCTGCTATGCCGGCCATCCTGCTTTTCTGGAGCCGCGCCGAGAGGTACGCACCTACCCTGGCACCTACCCCGGCTTGCTGACCCCGATGCTCAGCACTCAGTGAGCCACTGGACCCCAACCCCTGGGGACACAGAGGGTTGGGGGCTGTCGCCTGCCTGGTGTTTTGCTTGCCGAGGGTGGGATGCAGGAGCTGCCCAGTGATGTCCTGGCCACAGCTGCCCCGTTTCAGTGGTGAGCATCCAGAGAGGATGCTCTCTGCAGTCCTTGAGTTATGGTGACAGATGGGGGGGACGCGGTGGCATTGGATTTCCTTGGCGTGCCTGAAGGTGACTTCTCAGAAGTAGGTTTTGCACTGCTGGGCAGGGAGGAGGTGCCATCCTGGTGCCCTGCTGTGGCGGGAGGAGAGCTAGGAGCCCGCAGCTGGTGGGCAGCTCCAGTCACTGGGTGGGAGCACGGCAGTCAGACCCCTTTTTCTGGGGGATTGGTGCTGGCACCCAGGGAGGGGGACACAGGGACCCCTGCGCATCTGAAGGGGAAAGCCAGGGAGGTGAAAATTGGTTAACGTGACTTTTTCTGCCTGGTGCGTCACTGCCACCCTACTTTTCTTCCTCCCCAATTCGCCTTGTGGGTGCACAACCCTGGGCATGAGCAAGTCATTTTTGGGGACCCCAGGGACTCCTCACTCTCGCTACTTGGCAGTGGCAGGGGCTGTGCAGGGGATGTGATGGTAATGAGGCAGCCAGGGTCCAGGTGCCTTGCTGCAGTAGGGAGGATGCTGGAGATGATGGCAGAAATGTCTTAATCCAGTGGCTTAGTGAGCCTGCTGCACCTCGCCACCCCAGAAAGCAACGAGAAACCAATTGGAAGGAAAATTACAGCTCAGTGAGCTATTCCATTGAAGGGTCCCCCTGCGCATGGCAGGAGGGGAGGGCCGGGCGCTGCTGGGAAGTGCACAAAGGACGGCAGCTCCCCACACCACATTGATGCCTGCTCACCCACAGCCGAAGCCGTTTCAGAGCTGTCCTGGAGGTTGGAGCTAGTTGCAGCCACTAGGCTGGCGAGTCGTTGCCTTTTCAGTGTGCTGGGGGAGGCTCGACACAAGAGCATCACTTGGCAGCATCCTCAGCACAAGCTGGCACCTTCCTCTCCTCTGTCCCCCTGCCACCCTCCAGTGCCTCCCAGCTGGGCACGCAGCACCTGCCGGTGCCTCCGGACAACCATGATGTTTAAAATAAAACTAGAGCCTTTAAAAATGACAGCTTGGACTCTGAATGTGTTCATGAAGTTTTGGTAAGTGGGTTTCCACTTCTTGCCCTTGCATCCCTTCTTGCCCTTGCACCCTCATTACCGAGGAGTGACGTGCAATGGCCCAAGGTGCCAGTCGGTGCCCATCTCCAGCGTGTGGCATCCTGCAGTGACCTTGCACCCCAAGATGGAAAAAAAATCTCCCCCGTGCTGCTGCCTGCGTGGGTTTGTTCCCTTACAGCTGGCATGCTCATCCAGAGGTTGCACAGGCTGATGTCATGTGTGGGGCTGGAACAAAGATTTAATATTTAATTCTTGTGGTTGCAAGAGGAGGATGGAGGCTGGACTGTCTTGACAGGGCCAGCCCCAACTGGGGGATGCTTGTGGTTTTCTCCACAGCTGCGCGGCTGCAGCTTGTCCTAAGGTGTCCTGGTTGGGAGGGTGAATGCAGAAATCACTTGCCTGCCTGAAATCCGCCCTGTGACACCTTCCCTGCCACTCCCGAGGGGGTTAAATGGGAAGGCAGGAGAGGATGACTGAGTAGGAGGGGGAGAGGATCTTTAGTGGTAGTTAGGTGCAGCTGATCCCCAGGAGATGGGAGGAATGGAAGGAGGCTCTTCCAGGACAGAGTTGTGTTTCACCACTGCACATGTGAGCATCACCTCTGAAGTGTGCCTTAACCCACCAGGTCACCTGCTGGTGTCTGGTCCTCACCAGCACAGTAAACTGTGGTGTGGGGGCTGCGTTTCAGCAGAGAAATTCCTTCTTCCTTGAGCCCAGCCAAAGGGCTCCCTGGCCTGGAGAGCATCCTGCAGCAGGCATCCCCGCCCCAGCCAAAGACCCCTTGACAGTCAAGACTGGAGATCTTGAGGGGGGTGACAGCATTTTGCTGGGGTGAGACATACTTTTGTGGGAAGCACTGTGGCGTTTTGGATGGGTGGGGTGGTTCCGGTGGTGCCATCAGATTGGACTGCACAGGGTTGGAGCTGAGTGCTGCAGTCCCTGGGGAGGGAAAATAAATTTTGCGACCTCTGTGTCTCTTGAACCAGGGTGCAACAGGGTTGTCTTCAGCGCTGCCTCACTTGCCCTCGCTGCAGGAGGGTTGGCATCATCCAGACAGGGGTCACGTCCTGGTCCTGGTTGCGGGGAGCCCCTGCCTCACATTGGAGGCTGCTGTGGGGTAGGGAGGTGCTGGGGTGACCTTTGGCAGGGGCATCAGCAGGTTACCTCTCACACACACATACCCCGCCCCGTTGCTCATCCTGGGGTCTCCTGCAGCCCTCCAGCCCCAGGGGAAGGGCAGATGGGGAGGTGGAGGCAGGCAGGGGGTAGAGCATCCCCTAGCACCTGCATGGGCTGGGTGGCGATGGCAGCTCTGTGCACAGGAGCTGTCAGGCCCCTGCCGAGAAGCTGGTATGGAAATATGCTGGCATTCAGGAGCTGCTATGGGAGATGCTGTCAGATGTTCTTTACGCCCCCAGGGACGTTCTCCTGTATCTTATGTGCCCTCCCAGGCTGCCTCACATGTCTGTGGGTGCCCCCATCTCCCCTTGCTGTGTCCTTCAGAGGTCCCTGTGCCTGTCAGCACTTATGCTTTGAGTGTCTTAGCCCTCCTCCCCACCTACAGCAAAGTACCCACTCCACAGCTGGGGCAAAAAAGAGCAGAAGTTGGTGGTTTAGATCCAGGGGGCCAATTTCCAAGCACCTATAGCAGCTACCCAGCTGTAGATGGGTTACTGCTAAAGGCATGACCCAAGGCAAAACTTGGATGCTTGGGATGGATGCCAGGGGCTCAGTGCAGCACTGCGCATGTGCACCCCTGGGGGTGCCTAGCCACCCTTTCTGAGCTGCTGTGGTTGGGGGAGTCCCTTCGTGATCTCCACCGGGAGCTTATGGATAGAGTAAGGATGGGGGAGAACATCTGGTAACTTGTATGATGGTGAAGGAAAGGACCAAGGCTCACACCTGATGCAGAAATCCATCTGCTGGAGGGGTTCAACCAGCTGGAGCTGCCCAGGGGTGTTTGGAGCAAGGATGGGGTGAGAGTATGAAACCCAGACCATAGTGGGGAGCAGAACATGAGCATGAGGACTTAGAGAGCAGCAGGTCTGCTGGGGGCAACACCTGGAGAAGAGCAGGGCCAGGAGCAAGCACTGAGCTGTGCTGCATGAGGCAGGGCATGGCAGGCCAGGTTTGGGAGGGGCGGTAGTTGGCCATCAGAAAACTGACGGGCAAGAAGCAGTGGGAAGCGTCATTGGAGGAGCATGGGGCTTGCTCAGTCTCTGCTTGGAGGAGCTGCTCTCCTGTCTCCTCCAGCTGCTCTCTGTGTTTCCACGGCCCTCTGGTATTTGCTGCTCCAGCAGTGTGCCTGGAGGTGCCAGGATTAATCACCTGTCCTTTTCCTTCCTTGGGTTACAGCCACCAGGTTTTCCATGCCTTAGTATAAGCATGGCCCTGGCCTTGACTCCTGTGTGATTGACAGAGTGAGCCCCAGGAGCCAGTCACCTGTGCCAACCTCTGAGCCTCGTGCCAGGCTACAGCACTTTACCGCCTCTTCTCCCACTTCATATTTTTGGCTTACTGTAAGATGTAGTTGAAGGCTCTCAGAGAGTGCAAGTCAGGCTAGAAAGTGGTGGCTTTTTTTAAAACAAAACCAAAAAAAAAAAAGCCTCCCACCATCACAAGATGTTTCTGTCTAACGGCTTCATTCTCTCTTTGCGAAATACAAATTACGGCTCTGACATGCTGGAGGTGCTTATCTCCAGCTGAATGCCAATTGCTTTCAGGAACAAAATGTTTGAAGTTCCTTTAAGGTGAAGGTGGCAGTGCAGTCCCTGCCACTTTCAGCCTCCAAAAACCTGCTGTCATCATCCCAGGTCCCCGGCTGGGAGAGAGCTGGGGGGGGAACGGGCCAGCAGCTACATTCAGACACCACTCAGCCCTCCTGGCTCGGCGGGGGGGATGGGACAGGGTCATGGTCCTTGACTGATGTTAGCGGTGACTTGGTCCGTATAATAATGTTGTGTCCCAGCTCAGGCTCTCCCTCTCCCTGTCAGCCTCAGAGATGAGTCTCCCCATTCCTACTGTGGGGCTTAGGGAGGTAAAACTGGAGCCAGGGCATGTCCTGGCACTGGGGTACTGACCTCTGGCAGAAAGTGTGCACTTTGAGCTGGCTCTGGTGCTGTTGGCTGGTGGGACGCGGAGAGCAGCAGCTCTGTGATAAGTGTGTGCCAGTCCAGTCCCCGGCTGCCCAAGTACAATATTCACCTTACAAAGAGCTGTCTTTCTGCTTTCAGGAATAAGTATTCGGCTCCCAGCAGTGTCGCCATTATGGGGAAGGATTATTACAAGATTTTGGGCATACAGTCTGGTGCCAATGAGGATGAAATCAAGAAAGCCTACCGGAAAATGGCCCTGAAGTATCACCCTGATAAGAATAAAGACCCCAACGCTGAGGAGAAGTTCAAGGAGATTGCGGAGGCTTATGACATCCTGAGTGACCTCAAGAAACGAGCCTTTTATGACCAGTATGGGGAGGAAGGTATGCTCGAAGGCAGGGGTGCTTGATCCAAATAGGCTTTTATAGGTGAGGGAGTGCTTTCACACCCTTGGCTCAGCTGGAGTTGTCCTTGTGATTCATGCCTTCCTCCAAAATGGGGCTGATAGCCACAGAATTGGGGAGAGCAAAGGCTCTCCCAATGCCAGAAATCACCTCTCAACCCGTTCCTCCCCAGGCTACTCCATTTTTCCAACCTGCCACCCTGCTTCCTAGGATGGTCAGGCTCTCCCTGTCCTCTGCCCCAAAGCCCGGCAGCCAGCTGAGATGATGGAAGTGGAAGGAGCTCATCTCCTGGGTCATACCTGGGGTAATTTTTTAGCAACCTCTTATTTAACCTAAATTTCCCAGTGGAGAAGTATTGCTTTTGCCTGTATTTCCCCCGCATTTGGGCACTCGTCCCACTGTCCTCCCCAGTACAGGCTGACCTACAGGATTCAAAGCTTTTCCCAATTTAAGTAATAGGTCCTTGTTTTGAAACTAGGTGGCTGCTGTTGTCTGGGGGTTGGCACGGAGGAGGAGAGCTGCTCCACTGCAGGCGGAATTATTAGTCAAAGATGGAAGAGTCCAACCCCATTCAAGGAGAGTGCTGAATATCATCTGCATTAATCAGCCCAGGACTTGGGTGCTTAAAAGAGCAGGAGGTCTGGCAGGAAGAGGCTGCTGGGTGGAAAATGCAGCCCTTCTCATGGGGCCAGCAGGCAGGTGCATCCCCTAATGAGCCACCAGCAGAATTAACTAGCAGTGGGTCAATTCTTGACCCATTAGTTATGTCAGGGCTATGATGGATGCACCTGAGTCATGTGATTTGTTGTGGTGTAAAATGAGAAGAGGTTGTCTCAAGTGGGAAACCAGCTTTTTGCTGGAGGTGCTGCCAGAATCAGACCCTGCTTGGGCTGGCATCACAGGATTAAAGGTGAAACCTCCTGGCTGTAGTCTGTTAGGGACAGGGTCTCGCTGGGGATTTGATGAAATCCTCATTGCCAAAGGCAGCTAAAATAAAAACGAGTTAAGGAGGGAGGGAAGAGCATCCCCCTCCTCGCAGCAGGATGAGGAGTACCAGCAAAACCAAACCCCATTGGCATTTTGGGGAACTGGCGCTGGTCACACACAGAAAGCTGGGGCAGAAATAGGATGAAAGACGTGACAAGATTTTTTGTCTGGAGAGAGGGGGACAGAGATGCTGCTGAGCTGGCGGGACCAGGACTGCCATCTACCTCCCAGGCAGTGACTTCCAGACTAGTCATGGTCCATGGCCCCACACACCTTTTATTTCCCATCAGATGCCTTTTTTTTTAAGCAATATGGCCTGGGGATCAGCATTTCAAGGGGCTTCTGGGTCCCACATGCTGGGGTAGGCGAGGTGAAGTGAAAGGTCCCCCACCCCAGGATAGAAACTTCATCAGTCAGAAAAGATCCCCAAACTTGCCCATGCTGTGCTTATCCCCCTCCTATCTCCCACTGTGGGGCTGGCATGAGGGACAGCCTGTCAGAAAAAGCCCTTCACTGTTACCTACATGCCCTGAAAATAGTCCTTGAGCTATGCTTGGCTTAACTCTTCCCAGGCCCTCCTGGTCAAAAATAGCCTTGCAGAGCATGTGTGACCTCTTTGGAGGCCACTTGTTGTGTGCCTTGGCTACTTGGGACTTGGGGTGGGGGGTTTCAGTGACATAAGGACCTGCCTGAGGTCTGGCAGGGGAGTTTCCCATGAGAACGGTTGCCAAAAGATCCAAACCTTGAACTTACCTGACATTTTATACAGTCTGTAAACAGAAAGCTGTATCCCTCCTGCTGTGTGCTGACCTGGAGGTCTGCTGACTGACCTCCACCTGCTCTGCCACCAAGAGCCATGGTCTCTCACTGAGCTCAAAGCCTTTTCTTGCATGCTGGACGTGATGCTCCTGGACCGCAGCCATTGGTGCAGCTCAAAAGACAGCTATTTGGGCAGAAGGGAGCCTGCCCATGGGGAAAAATGGAGATGGGCTGGTCAGGAAATGTTTTAAATGAAAAGGCCATGAATTGGGTGGAGAGAACCAAGCAAGTGCTCAGTCGGGGTAGTGGAGACAAATCCTGAATGGCTTTTGAGCTTGCTGGGTGTAGGGGCAGGACTGTGTGTCATGGGTTGGGGTGGTACCTTCCTGGCCCATGGTCTCAGCAGGTGACTGCTGGAAGGGCTGCCCGGAGCCAGCAGAGACCATGCTCCCGTGTGGAAAGTACAGTCCCAGCACGGTGTCTACCCACAGGGAGTGTTAATGTCTTGTCTTCCCCCTTCTCTTTCAGGTCTCAAAACTGGAGGTGGCTCTTCAGGTGGCTCAGGGAACACTTTCCACTACACCTTCCATGGAGACCCCCATGCCACCTTTGCATCCTTCTTTGGAGGCTCCAACCCTTTTGATATCTTCTTCGCTAGCAGCCGCTCCCGGGTGTTCAATGGCTTTGACCAGGAAGATATGGATATCAATGACGATGATGACCCTTTCAGTGCCTTCAGCCGGTTTGGCTTCAATGGCATTAATGGGGTTCACCGGCGGCACCAGGAGTCCCTGCACACGCGGAGAAAGGTCCAAGACCCACCCATCATCCATGAGCTCAAGGTGTCCCTGGAAGAGATCTACCATGGCTCCACCAAGAGGATGAAGATCACCCGCAGAAGGCTTAATGCTGATGGCCGGACCATGCGGACTGAGGACAAGATCCTAAACGTTGTCATCAAACGGGGTTGGAAGGAGGGAACCAAAATCACATTCCCCAAAGAAGGGGACGCCACCCCAGACAACATCCCTGCTGACATCATCTTCATCCTCAAGGACAAGCCTCACTCGCACTTCAAGAGAGACGGGACGAATGTGGTCTACACTGCAAACATCAGTCTTAAAGAGGTGGGTATCGGTGGGAAATCCCCTAGGGTGGGAGTGGCACTGGGTCGTGGCACATGGAGCCAAGAAGAGAGTTATTCCTTGTCCTGCGCTGATGAGGAAGGACCAGGTAGGTCATGAGAGACATGAGCAAAGACCTCTGAAGAGAGGAGCTGCAGAGACTAGCTCGTGCTTGGTTTTGGAAATGCTCAACCTCTGTGCCAGGTGTAGGCCATGCGTGATGAGGTCCCTGCTGAATGTGCCTTGCTTTTTGAGCCAATACAGGTGGTATTTACCCATTTTCTCCCTTCCCCATAAGTCTTGTCCTTCTATTTTAGTATATTCATATGTGGAAAAGAGCCCAGATCCTCTGAAGGAACAAGGGAAAACCCAAGTTTGCTGGCATGAGTCTGGTCCCTGCTTGTTCTCATAGACAAGCCTGCTGTGGCTTAGGTACTGTCCAGAATAGTGCCTGGTACCTCTCCCCATGGACAGAGAGTAGGGTCATGCAGAGAAAGGTGGTATCTTGCCCTCGCTGAGCAATGCTTTAGCCAAAATCAGCTGTTTTCTTTGGTTCTGGCTTGCCTAGATAAAGAACCAAATAAACAAAATATTCAGGCAGTGAGCAAAACCCAACACATCCAGGCTGTCAGTCTTGGAGGTCACAGCAGGGCTGGATGCATCAGAGCCAGCAAGCTGCGTGAAGGTGCGAGAGG
The DNA here is from genome assembly GCF_031877795.1 of Strix aluco. Classification (NCBI taxonomy): domain Eukaryota; kingdom Metazoa; phylum Chordata; class Aves; order Strigiformes; family Strigidae; genus Strix; species Strix aluco. The sequence goes on along the minus strand of NW_027436512.1, from coordinate 2,360,611 downwards.
AAGGGGAGATTACCCAAGTACAAGATGTACCATTCACTGCTGCTGCTGCATTTAACATTGACATTTTTGGCAGCTGCCATTTGCTGTTCCTTTCAGACTGTAGACGCTGTCTGTCTTAATGAGCTGATGTTTTTTTCTGAAGACAGATTTATGTTTTCAAATGTATTTAATAGAAATAAAGCTCAATGGGCCAGACCTGGGGTAGGGAAACATGAGCTCGTTAGTGTGCCAGCAAGTCGGGAGAGCTTTGCGATGGCTCTGCATCCCAGCTGGGGCTGTGACTGGGTGTACTGGGGGTAAGGGGCAGCCACATGCATCAGGCAGATCTGGGAGCTCCTGGAGCAAACACATCTCAAGTTAACCTGCAGACTCAGGAGTTGAATTTTCTTCACGGTGCAAAGTGCAGAGGTTTATTCCTGTGGTGGCTGGATCCCCTGGCCACTCCAGAAATACTCAGGAGAAGCTGCCTTATTTATGGAGTCATGCATGCCATATCTCAGATATTTCCTTCTGTGCATTCCCCCATCTGTAAAATTAACCCCAAGCTGGCTGTCTTGATGTCCAGACCACATTAGCTCAGGTTTACACACTGCTCAGGCTGGAGGGACTCTTGCCCGGAGTTGCCCTTTGAGCAGCAAGTGGAGAAACCTGCTCCGGCCCTGAGCACTGTTGTACTAGAAGTGCTGGTGCTGGGCCTCGGGAAGCACCGGCTCTGCTGTGCTGAGCAGTTCCCCAGCTGCCTCACACCCACAGGGTGACTGTGATCTCCATCCAGCTGCCCATGAGCAAGGCATGTGTGCTGGCATTTGTTTTGCACGATGCAGTCACAAAGAGAGACTGGTGGAAATTGCTGGTCCAGGCAAATTCCTTGTCTTTTTGAACTGGACTGTCTGGTCTCTGTCCTCCCCCACCGCAAACCCAGTGTGCTGGGCGTCCTCAGGTAGCTGCTGGCCTGGCTGCCATTACCAGCCTGCTGCTTGCCAGGGCAGGGTGATACTTTGCTGCTTTTATCTTCCATGAGAAGAAGTAGCTTAAGTGCTCTGGAGCATGAGCAGGTTCCAGAAGCTCCCCAACTCCATATGCCACCATCTTGGTATGTGACAGAGCACTGTGGTACAACCTCTTCATCACCTGAGCCTATAGCTGTAGCTTTGGGCACTCTCTTTGCACCCTTCCTCCTTGTGGGTCTGCCTTTTTTAGCCTGAGCTTTAGTCTTTTCCGCTGCCACAAGGGCAGCACAGCACAGTGCTGGCAGGCAGAGCTGGCAGGTGGTAGGTGCTGTGACCTGACTCATGGCCATGCTGGAGACCCCTTACCAGCACCCTGCTGCAGGGAGCAACATGCCCAGTGCTCAGGCTAGGAACAGTCAGAAGAGCATCCTCCTCCTCCTCCTCCTTCTTCTCCATCCCACAGACCCTTCCACAGAGCAACCCAGGGAGGCAATGCCTTCCCAGCACTCACATTCTGGCTCTGCTGGGTGCCACATCCCCCCAGCCAGAGCGGCACGGGGTGGTTGCTGCCCAGTGAGCACCTCTGCCCGGCTGCTGCAGAAGCCAGAGGTGTAAGAGGGCTTCCCCAGAGATTTGTGGGTTGCAGGGAAGTGTCCCTTCTTAAAATTACAGGTGTGTGTTGCAGTGGGAGGTCGAGAGAGGGAGGAGTGACACCGCTCTGCCAGCAGCTGCCTCTCCTGGGAAGCAGATCTTCAGGCAGCACTGCCAGAAGGGGCTTGCACCCACCCGGCTGTCCGCCCTAACGCCTGCCCTCGGCAGCTGCCCGCTTTGCATCATTTACCTGGTGTCGCCTTCCTCGAAGCATCTGCGTGTCAGCGCCTAGCTGAGATGCGACCGGTGGTGACATTTCTCCTCCCCCGCCCCCCTCCCCCCGGCTTCACGGCGAGCGGAGGAGGACCCGCTGCTGACCTAGATAAAGCTCAGCTTTCACAGTGTAGTGCAGAGCTCAGCTATCAAACCCATGGTGATTTAATACTTAGGGATAAACCGAGCCACCGAGCCTCTTTCTAGGATGCAGGGCAGCTCCCACGGTTATTGGTGTTACTTCAGCAACCAGTTTCCTAAATGCCAATGAAGTTGGGTAAGAAGAATGAAAAACAAGAACATATGGCAGAGGAGCGATCACCTCTGGTTCTTGCATCTTGGCTTTAGGAAGGAAACATTAAGATCCCGTCTGCCTTCACTGTTACTGCCTGCTCCTGCTCACATCCTTCTGCTTGCCCTGTCCACATGCTCCCATAGGGAGTTCCTGCTCTCCTTCCCATTTTATGGCTGGAGATGTCCTTTCCTTGATACACCTGGACCCATGCAGACCTCCATTGTGCATGATGGTGGGCACCAACAAGCAGGAAGGCTCCAGCATCCTTGGGCAAGCACAGGGCAGAAATACATTGATGTGGGGAGATTGTCCTTCACTCCCCCCCCCCCCCCCCCCCCCCCCAACCTGCTGGAGATCCAGTCAAGCACTTACTGCTCACACAGAGCTGGCAATAGACATCCTCCTGCCGCCAGAGACCCCGTGCAGAGCAGCTGTGCAAGGAGATGGCCCCAGCTCTCCTGTTCTTTGCTCACTGGAGCCTAAGAGCTGGCTTTGGCATGGGTCCCACTGTGATTGCTCTGGTGCAAAGCTGTGGCTCAGCCACAGAAACCACAAGCATCAGCCCTGAGCCAGTGGACAGCATAAATAGGAAGAGATGTTTCTCCTGGTGCCTGTTGCTGGTCTGCTGCCAGAAGCTTTTCCTGGGGAGGGGGATGCAGAACATCCTCCCATCTACCCCAGAAACAGCAATTGCATCCTCCTTCCCCTTCCTTTGCAGGGCGTTTGGTGTGAGGGAGAACGGGAGGGCTGGGACCCCCCCCCAGGACCAGGATCGGAGGGGTGAGCGCTTTGCGTGCCCGTCAGGGACGAGCCTGTGCCAGCCCCCGCCTGGGAAGCTCGAGGCTATATCCCCGGCAAACCCGTCCCCCCCCCACCCCGCACCGGAAGCATCGCTCCGCAGTCCTCTCCCTCAGCCTTTCTCCCTTGCTAAAAGCCTGGAGATGATCCTGCCCACATGTACACCAGAGCTGTCTGAGTTATTGAAAGACACGAGGATTTTCTTGCTGCATTCCCGCATCACATGGCTCGCTAATGCAGGCCGGCTTGCGGCTGCCACGGCCCCCACCTCCCCGGCTGATGCTGGGGGCTGGGGTACAACAGGGTGGCACCCAAAAACCGGCTCTTGGCTGTGCAACGGGGACCGGTGATGGGGACCAGCCCCTCCGGGACCTCAGCTTCCAGGAAAGCTCGGTGCTGTGCCGCGGCCGCAACGCTGTCCCGCGCCGGCGTAACCTTTTGGGGGCTGTTAGCGGGGGGGGGGGGCGGGATGCGGGCTGTGCTATAGATAACCCACAGCGCTGGGCAGAGCTGCCGGGCTCCGGAGGGTGACAGCTGATGAACCGCGGCGGCATCCGACGATCTCAGCTGGATTTTCGGCTGCCCGAGGCTGGGCAGTGAGGTCGGGCGGTGAGGCCGGGGAAGGGGCGGGGCTAAATTTAGCCTGTGCTGTTGCTGCGAGTGGCCGGACACTTGCTGGTGGTGCCTCCTGGGGAGCCCAGGAGGTGGGGAGGGGGGGGTCCTTCCCCCCATGAGGCCGGGGCACCCCTCTCCTGCATGGCTCCTGCAGCCCAGTTTGGTGGGCGCCAGTACAGACCTGGGCTTGCACCTGGGTGAGCATCAACTGCGCTGCTCATGGGCATCATCCAAACAGAGCCAGGTGGTTTAACCCAGGGAGCAGCCGGTGGGGGGACAGGATGCAGCAGCGCGGCTGGCAGGGATGCTTTTCAGTGGCAGCCCCGTCTGACACTGTGTCCCCCTCTTCTCCCCGCAGGCCTTGTGTGGCTGCACCGTGAACATTCCCACCGTCGAGGGGGGGGTGATCCCGCTACCCTGCAATGACATCATCAAGCCGGGGACAGTGAAGAGACTGCGCGGGGAGGGGCTGCCCTTTCCCAAGGCCCCCAGCCAGCGAGGAGACTTGATCGTGGAGTTCAAAATCCGCTTCCCGGACAGAATAGCTCCCCAGACAAGACAGATCCTCAAGCAGCATCTCCCGTGCTCCTAGAGCCCGGGGACTCTTCTCCAAGCAGCAATACTCCAAATGCACATGCCACAGCACCCGGCCCACGCGGAGCAGAGGTGCTAGAGCACTTTCAAATGCACACACCCCCCCCCCCCCACTTTCCCAAAATTCCCATCCAACCCCCCACCCACCCAGCCATCTTGACCCATTTTCTACTCTGGCAGTGGGGAGGCTGGCTCCTGCCCTGCCTGTCACAGCTCTCCTGACTGCCAAACTTTTTATTTTTCCCCAGAGGTCCAGCTTTTCTGCCTTGCACAAGCAAGCAGCATGGGTCCTTTGCCTGGGGAGGTGCATCATGTTCTGGTTTTTTATGTCATCTGCTTTTCAGGCCACTTTTCCCACAAGAGGCTGTACTTGTTGGGGTTCAGTGCAGTGTAACTAGGACTCTGCAGGATCTCACAGCCCCACTGTCAGTTTTCTCTTCCCCTCTTTGATACTTACTTCTGTTCAAGGTCCCAGCTGTACTGCAGTGCTGAGACTGTCCCACACACATAGGGCAGAGGGATCGCTCCTGCCTGCAGTGGCCTCCCTGGAGCCAGATTGTTTCTAACCTGGGACCACGGTACCAAGTCCAACCAGGGTCTGCTCTCCTGTGCCAAGCCTATAACCAAGCCTCAGCTGTGCCAAACAATGGAGTACAAAGCACTTGAGAGCCGTCCCATTCAACCTCCTGCCCATGCCCAGGGCTGGGGCTGTCCCTTGTGCCCACAGGCAGCTGGACAGCACCTGCCTGCACCCACTGCCTGCAGAGCCCCAGCCAGCAGGACGAGGGGGGGAAAGCCCAGGGTAGAGCTTTCTTGTTCAGATGTGTTGAGTTTGCATTGCTGTTTTTTTTGTTTTGGGTTTTTTTTGGTTTGTTTTTTGGTTTTTTTAATATACAGATATATAGATCTCATTAGATAAACTCCATATGGGTTTTTCTCTGCCTGTTTTGGGGTTCCTGGAGTGGTGTGCCGTGTGTGTGTGTGCGCATGCGTGCGCGTATATACAAGCCTGGGTGCAAAAGCAGAGCCAAGCATGAGCAGAGATGTGGTTTTCACTAGCATTTGCATTCAACCTTCAGAACTTTACTGGGAAGAGAAATGCATGTGGATATATTTTTCTACAGGGACAATTCATTGAGGAGGTGTTTCTGAGCGTTAGGGTCGAGCTGGGAGGCTCATGAGGCAATCTGGCTTTGGTTTTAAAGGCTGTTTTTTTTTTAAAAAACCTTTGGATTTCCACCAGGAGAATTTTTCTTGGCCCACTCAGCCTTGTGCCAGCTTTTTTCCTAGGAAGGGCTCCTATGGAGTGGGAAGCACGTTTGACCTGGCTTTGTATGGCTCCTCTTCCACTGCAGCACTGCTGAGAAAATCTCTGCCAAAATATTCCCCCACCACCAGGAATCCTTTTTTTTTAAAGAAGAATCAGTGACTTGAATCAGGGGGGTCCTTCAGGGCAGGGGGCAAGCATGGGGCTTCCATCAGGGTTAGGTGTACAGCTGTACATTGTATTATACAGCTGGTGCCACGGCTCTGGCACAGGGTAAGGAGACCCATTAGGTACCATTTAATTTATTGACCAGTGAAGGTATGCCACTAGTTCCCTCCACTGGTCCCTGTGGAGTTCGGCATGGAGAAATCTGGTGGACACTGCTGGAGTGAGAAGACAGGTCAGCGCCCAGATACAAGCTGCTTTGTTTTTCTCAGTTTCAATGAGACCTGAATGTTTTATGGTGGGTTTTTTTGTATTTTTTTTTAATGTCAGTATTGAGAGGAAAAAACCAAGTATTTTAAAAAAATATACCTCAGCTGTGTTGTGATGAGAGATGCTGGGCTGTGCTTGCTCTGGCCTGGGTGCAGGCAGCAGGGCCTAAGAAGGATCTCAGCCCCCACTGGCACCAGGGGAAGCCTGTTGGGGCTCTGCAATCCCTTAGAGCTCCTGGGATGCAGCTGACACAGGTAGGTGGGGGGGGGGGGGGCAGGGCAGCTGAAGAGGGTTTGTGAGTGGTGGGGTGGTACAGCTGGGGATGGGACAGTGAAGGGGGTCTCCTTGCTGGCAGAGGCTGCCCGAGGGGTCTGGAGAAACACTGGTGCCTGGTTCTTCTTGGAGGGGCTCTAGGGCTGGGTAAGAGGCAGCGACACATGTTGTACCCAGGGATATTCCCATTGATACTAGGAAAACCATCTGCCCATAAAGTGCCAAGCAGGAGCAGCCGCAAGGGCAGGCAACATAGGCAAAAACCCACAGGCACTGTGTCTTAGGAGGGGCCTGGGCAGAGGCTGCCAAACCCCCAACAAGTTAACCCCAAAGCCCACACAGCTAGGAGCAGCTAATGGGCTGGGCAGACTAGGGGGCAAAGCCAGCACAGGCCCCTCAGCCATGGGGGCCAACAATGCTGCCGGGGATGCCTATTGGGCAGGGGATGCCCTTGGAGCACGAACACCCATGGGGAGGGGATGCTCATGGGACAGGGATATTCCTGAGGGCAGTGATGCACATAGAGATGGCCCATAGGATGGCCTAGACTGCTGAACATGGCCAGTGCCTGCCCTCTGCTGGCAGGAGGTTCCTGCTGAGCTCAGAGAGTTTTGGGTCAGGGACCAGCCTCAAAAGCCAATGCCTTAGCCAGAGGGAGGTGGGGTCCCCCACCCTGCACACACCATGGCTGGGCTATGCATGGTACTCTATGAGGCCTGGCTGTAGGGCTAGGACCATAGCTCTGGGGCCATATGGGGAATGCCAGGGCAGGGGGATACAAGATGGGGCAGCAATGAAAGGGTTGGCCTCAGCTGCCCACCCCACTAATCACTCTATCCAGAGTAAGCCCCAGCTGACAGCACCTTCCTCCCACAAGCACCTTTGGGGCTGCCCAGTCCCCCCAGCAAGTGCTGGGCAGGGGAGGAGTGTGCCACAGGAAGGCTACCAGGGGTCTCTGCTAGAAAAAGGTACAGGCTGGGGTCAAACCCAGTCCCTAGTACTGCCTGCTCTTGTGAGGCTTCTGAGGGTGGAGGGACCTAACAACGCTCCCCGATTTGGGGTATACCCTCAGCCCCACACTAGATTTACACAGCTCCAGCACAGGGTAGATGCTCTCAGTGCTCCTGTAAGGTGCTGTCCCCCCTAGGAGCCATGTCCCAGAGGCAGCAGGGAAAAAAAGATGAGGGTTTCCAGACCTCATGATGGATTTAATTAGCATTTGCAAGTAGGAGAGGTGGCAGGGAGCTGGGACACACATATCCTACTACCCCATACCCTGCTTGCCCCAGCCTCCACAGCACAGACAGGAAGGTGGATAAGCTAGGGGCTTGCTGAATGGTCACAGCCCCAAACTGGCAGTCAGGAAGAAATCCACCCACTACCAGAGCCAGGGAAGGCTTTTGGGAGAGGCCTGGAGAGCTCCCAGCATGGGTGCAAAACCTTCCTGGGTGGCTGAAAGGGGATAGTTCCCAGTTCCATCCCTGGCTGGAGTTGCCTCTCTTGGGAGTGCACTGATGAAGGAGTAGGACATGATGAAAGCAAAGCCAGCATCTGCATCAACCCTGCTTGGAGGAGCACAGAGCAGCAGGAAAAAAAAATGCAGGCAGGAAAGCAGCCCTGAAGCACAGGTTTCCAGGTGACAGTTATCCCCCAAAAGGGCTGGTATGAGGTAGGGGAAGGCCTAGGGCACCCTTCTGCCACCCAATCTACATTTAAGCCTCTTTGCAGAAATCCTCCGTTCCTGCACCACCACCAACCCCCCCACCCCAGCCAATAGCACATGACCACTCTGCATCCCATGGCCATTGCCTCAAACAGGCTCTCCCCTTCGGTTCAAAGCTAGGCTGTATCAGTTCCTGGACCAGATCCAGGGCTTCTCTCACAAAATACTGAAGTACAGCAGTAACACATTTTTGAGCTCAGAGAAGGAGAAATAAACCAAGGAGCAAGGAAGGCAGCAACCTGTAAGTGGAAAGGAAGGATAAGAACCATGATCAGAACCTGACTACTGAGTATGAGGCACAAGGGGCAGGCTGGCAACAGGGCCAGCATCAGAGAAGCAAGAGCTACCTGTGACCAGGCTCTCTTACTTGGTGCTTCCTGCCAAATTAGGGCAGGGGAGAGAGACTGCCAAACCAGTTTCTTCTGTTAACTTGGGCTAAGAGGCATAAGAATGAAGAGCAACCTCAAATGCACCAGAGAAGCACGCATACAGATGGGCTCCACCAGACTGAGGAGTGCTCAGATAGCATGCGAGACACAGGGCTTACAGAGACAGCACAAGCTCCACTGCATCAGTCCCACACAAAGGAATTGCCAGGGCCTGGCTAGAATGTTGTGGGATTTTTAATAATTTTTTTTATTATTATTTTTGTGGGATTTTTTTTTTTTTTTATACAGGCTAGCATTGTACTCTTTGCTAAAGCTGCTGATTCTGCCACAAACTAGAACAGAAATTTCTCAGAAGTTAAGTTGGTTCCCCTCCTTGTTAATTCACTGTCTGCCTCCCAACTGAACATCGGTCTGGATTTGTGTTTGCAGAAAACATTCCCCATACAAAGTCTGACGTGCAGCTACACTGTTCTGACTGAGAAATGAAGAAGCCAAGAGTCCATTGAACATTGGATTTTTTCCTGTACAATGTGGCCTGATGTGGAGTTTGGTCCACAGAGGACAGCGAGTTAACCGTAGAGATCATCGTCATTGTCTTCACTGTACACGTTGCCCCCGCTGCCACCTCCTGGGCCTTGGCTCGGACCAGCACTGCCCTGGTTACCTGATGGGAACCTGCATGCAGTGATGCAGAAGGGGAGAGAAGAGATGCTGTTCAAAAGCCTCCTCGCACCTCAGTATAATCCCCTCCCTCCATGCCAACACTCTGGTGCCAAGTAGGACAGGCAGGAGAAATGGGATGAAGCCTTACAGCAGGTCACGCAAAAGGCTTATACAGCTGCTGGATGTCACTTGTGTTAAAGAAAAAGGGTCGATGGTCTTCAGGAGCACTAGCAGAACAGCCACAACCGACCTGGGGGAGCAGCCACAACCGACCTGGGGGAGCAGCCACACACTCAGCTGGCTACCGTAAGTGCTGAGGAGAATGGGAAAATGCAGTGGAAGAGGGAATTTGTTACCCAGAATCCAGCAGAAAGCTGCCTCGGTGCTCTGTTCTGGGGCTGCCTGAGCCACGCTGCCCTCCCCCCACTCCCCTATGGTTACCTGAAACTGCCAAAGCCACGGCTCTGTTGTAGAGTCTGTGCAAACATCTCATATTTCCTGATGTCGTTGTCACTGACAGAGCGGCGAGCAAAGCGCATGGCTTCCTCAAAGTGATCCCTGCGTATCTCAGGAACTGGGTCATCTTCCTCCACTTCCTGCAGCAGGACAGAGGGCCCAGATGAGCTGTGTGCCCAAGCTCCACAGCCCAACAGCCACCCACAGTCTCCTTCTAGGCCAGGATGCTCCAACACCTGCCAAAGTAGGGGCTGGAGAGGGACACTGTTGCAGACCGGGTCACAGCCACAGCAGGAGCCTTCTGAGCAATGCTGACAATGAGGCACCCCAAGAGGGCCTTGCCCTTCTACAAGATGAGAGCAAAGTGTTCCATGCTCCATGCTGAAAGCCCATCCCCATCTGAGGATTATGGAGAGGAATGCATCCTGCTTCACCCACAGGCAGAGATGGGCTGCCTGTCTCATGAGCAGGGAAAGCTCAGAGTGCCCCACTCACCATGGCAGAAGGGTTGGTCTGCCTCTCACGTTCTCGCCTGATCTCACTCTCAATGGACTCACGGATGGCCAGTTTGCAAGCACGCTGACAAATTTCTGTCAAGTCGGCCCCCGAAAAGCCATTGGTCATCTTAGCTAGGAAATCCAGGTCAACATCCTAGTGAAAAACAACAAAAAAACCAAACAAACCACATAAACAAGAGAGGCCTGTCCTTTACACCTTACACCTTCAGGTGACAAAGAGGTGTCTTTAGATCCCATGGTATCAAGGTGCGCTGCCTTAACTTTGGCCAATTTTGAAAAAGATGAGCTGTTAAGGTTCTTGTTTTTGGGAAAAGTTAGCCACATACAAAGGCAGGCCACACTCCCCACACACCCAGCAAGACCCTGCAAAGCAGCTGTAAATCATAGAATGGTTTGGATTGGAAGGGACCTTAAAAATCATCTTGTTCCAACCCCCCCCTTTCACTAGCCCAGGTTACCCAAAGCCCTGTCCAACCTGGCCTTGAACACTTCCAGGGAGGGGGCAGCCACAGCTTCTCTGGGCAACCTGTGCCAGGGTCTCACCACCCTCACAGGGAAGAATTTCTTCCTTATATCTAATCTAAATCTACCCTCTCTCAGGTTAAAACCGTTACCCCTCATCCTATCCCTACACTCCCTGATAAAGAGTCCCTCCCCATCTTTCCTGTAGCCCCCTTTAAGTACTGGAAGGCCACTGTAAGGTCTCCCTGGAGCCATCTCTTCTCCAGGCTGAACACTCCCAACTGTCCTCATAAGGGAGGTGCTCCAGCCCCCCGATCATCTTCGTGGTCTCCTCTGGACCTGCAGGTCCATGTCCTTCTGATGTTGGGGGGCCCCCAGAGCTAGACAGTACTTCAGGAAGGGTCTCATGAGAGCAGAGGGGGAGAATGCCTCTGCACTGTTCACCCTCAAGAAGAGGCATGTTGACTTGTGGATTTAGGATATGACTTGCTCAGGTCTCAGCATTAGGAGTCAAATGAAACACTGTCAGACTGGAAATGGAGATGGGGCACAGGCAGACCAAGACAACCAACCTCCTCCTCCTTCCCCTCAACTGAGGGAGTAGTACTGCAACCTCCTTTGAAGCTTTCCTTCTCAACAGCACCTGAAAAGGTAAGCTTGGTATAAAATAGCTTGAGCTCTCACTTGACATCTGCTTTTCTCTGATTAATTATCAGTTGCATTATTGCCTGCTCCCCAGGCAAGGGACATAGCTCTTACCTATGATAGAGTTCAGCAACAATTAACTGCAATAGATCCTCTTCAATTTCTATTTCCCACCCCCCTGTTTTCTACATTTACTTTTCTTTCAGAGTACAAGAATCTTTTCCATCTTGCCATAACAAGATTTCCTCTTCCCACACCGAGGGCAGAACTCTACTATGTGACAAAGACCTGCTGTGCTTACACACCAACACCTAGCTTCATTGATACCTAGTCTCAGAGCTCAATCCTTCCCCTACCTCTTCATTTCCATCCTTCAGGGACTGAAGGTTTCCCAGCTCTACTGCATGGAGCAGTCACCAGCCCTCTGCTCTATCCCCAGCTTGTGAGGAACACATGCAGCACACAGCAAACTCAAGTCAGACACAGTCAGGGCACAGATTCTACCTTGGCAACTGGTGATTTCCTCAAGTTGGCCTTAAGAATAGCAACCCGGGACTTCTCATCAGGCAGAGGGATATAGATGAGTTGATCCAGGCGGCCAGGGCGCAAGATGGCTGGGTCAATGATGTCTGGCCTGTTGGTGGCACCGATGATGAAGACATTTTTTTTGGTGGACATGCCATCCATTTCTGTCAGGATCTGGTTGATGACACGGTCTGCAGCACCACCACCATCTCCAATATTCCCACCTCGAGCCTTTGCAATGGAGTCCAGCTCATCAAAGAAAAGCACACAAGGGGCTGCTTGGCGGGCCTGCAAAAAGCAAACGGGAACAATTACTCCATGTTAATACCACCAGGTGAGGAACACACTGATTTTACACTAAGCCTACCCTACAATTAAAGCAGCTCACAGGAGTACCAGAGCACTGCTGTCACAAGGAAAGCTTGGAGGAGCTGCTCCAGAACAGTCTCCTGCCACACAAACCCTCAATTAAATTCTCCTGAACAACAAACTGTGTTTCCCTAAAGCTAGAAGCATTGTGAACCAAGCAGAAGGGTAGTAACTCCAATGCCTAGAGGGAAAGCTGAAGCCAGTTTGCCTGAACCAGAACTCTCCCTGCAAGATCTGGGGACATCAAATGGTTATTTACGCACTCAAGTAATCAGTAGGCAAGATATATCAAATGGAAGGGGGAAATCCAATCACTGTCTTTCAGCTACCTAATGGATAGTTATAGGGAAAAGGGAGCCAGATCCTTTTTTGAAATACACAGTGAAAGGATGAAAGACCACAGGTACAAATGGCTGCAAAGAAAATTCCAGTTCGAAATAAGGAAAAAAAAAGATTCCTCACAACAAGATAGCTCAAACACTAGCACAAAGCCCAGAGCAGTCAGGGAGTCTCCATCCTTAGCACATGTTCAGAACACAAGGCACTGAGCAACCTGATTGAATTTCCAAGTTATCTGCCTGCTCCTGACAAACAGTTGGACCAGATGGCCTCTTGAGGTTCCCTCTCAACCTAAATTTTCTTCTCTCACTCTCCTTCCAACTTTGCTCTTTCAACACCTTCCCTGACCACAGGAGTGAGGATTCCCAAGATAATCCATGCAGATACCTCCTGGGACAGGAGGTCACACTATCTATGGGGGAACTGGGCAGCAGGAGTGAGCTCCTTTCTATATATTGCAGGACAAGAATAGAATAGAATCTTTCAGTTGGAAGAAACATACAACGATCATCTAGTCCAACTGCAGAAGAACAGCCCATAGCATATTTTTTAAAATCTGTAGGTGATGGCTAATGAGGTGTCAAAGTAATTTTTCAAGGATGCAGAGAATATCTATGCCATCCTAATGCTAGCTTCACTGATAAGACACTGGGGCATTAATCACCCCGTAACAACAGATACAAATTGCAGTAAGAGAAAACCATTTAAATAGCTATGTTGCCAAGGAGAATTAATTCCCTAACATTGGGAAAGCAGCCTCTGCTCTCAAAGCAAGTGGGGAAAACACAAACACACAAACAAGAACCAGGCCAGTAAGACAGATGCAGTGAAGACAATGCTTTGGGTGTATCTCAGCACAAACAGCACAGGGAGTAGAACATACACTTACCTTGTCAAAGATCTCACGCACATTGGCTTCAGACTCGCCAAACCACATGGTGAGCAATTCTGGCCCCTTGATGGAAATGAAGTTTGCCTGGCATTCATTGGCAATAGCTTTGGCCAACAGTGTCTTACCACAACCAGGTGGCCCATAGAACAGAACCCCTTTCGAAGGGGTCATGCCAAATTTCAGGAACTTGTCTGGGTGCTCCACAGGATACTGAAGGAGAACAACACAAACAAATATTCTATAGGCATTCAGGAGAAATCTCACAATTGCTTGCCCTTGTTCTTGTGGGAGACTTTAACTTCCCAGACATCTGCTGGAAATACAACACAGCAGAGCAGGACCAGTCCCGGAGATTCCTGGAATGTGTGAGAGATATCTTCCTGACACAGCTGGTGAGAGAACTGACCAGAGAAGGTGCCCTGCTGGATCTCCTCTTTGTGAGCAGAGAAAGACTGGTGGATGATGTGGCGGTCGGAGGACGACTAGGGCACAGCGATCATGAAATAATAGAGTTCTCTATTCTTAGAGAGGCCAGGAGAGGGCTAAGCAGAACTGACATCCTGGACTTCCAAAGGGCTGACTTTGTCTTGTTTAGGCACCTGCTTGACAGGATCCCTTGGGAGACAGTCCTGAAGGGTATAGGGGTCTAGGAAGGCTGGGCACTCTTTAAGAAGGAAGTGTTAATGGCTCAGGAGCAGGCAGTCCCCAGGTGCTGTAAGAGAAGCCAGCGACAGAGAAGACCACCCTGGCTGAACAGGGAGCTTTGGCTGCAACTCAGGGAGAAAAGGAGAGTTTATAGCCTTTGGAAGAAGGGGCTAGCCACTCACAGTGATTACAAAGAGGCTGTGAGGCTATGCAGGGTGGAAATCAGGAGGTCTAAAGCCCAGCTGGAAATTAATCTGGCTTCAGCAATCAAGGACAACAAGAAATGTTTCTATAAGTACATCAACAGCAAAAGAAAGACCAGGGAGAGTCTCCATCCCCTGCTGGATGCGGGAGGAAACATGGTAACAAGTGATGAGGAGAAGGCTGAGGTGCTTAATGCCTTCTTTGCCTCAGTCTTTAATAACAAGACTAGTTGTATTGAGGGAATCCAGCCTCCTCAGCCAGAGGACAGAGACTGGGAGAACGACCCCCCCTGCAATCCAGGAGGAGACAGGCAGTGACCTACTGCATCACATAGACACACACAAGTCTATGGGACCAGACGGGATACACCCGAGGGTGCTGAAGGAGCTGGCTGGGTGCTCGCCAAGCCGCGTTCCATCATTTACCAGCAGTCCTGGCTGACCGGGGAGGTCCCGACAGATTGGAAACTGGCTAATGTGACGCCCATCTATAAGAAGGGTCGGAAGGATGATCCGGGAAATTACAGGCCTGTCAGCTTGACGTCGGTGCCCGGGAAGCTGATGGAGCAGCTCATCCAGAGTACCATCACACAGCACATGCAGGACAACCAGATGATCAGGCCCAGTCAGCATGGGTTTATGAAAGGCAGGTCCTGCTTGACAAACCTGATCTCCTTCTACGACAGGGCCACCTGCTTATTGGATGAGGGAAAGGCTGTGGATGTTGTCTACCTTGACTTCAGTAAGGCCTTTGACACCGTTTCCCACAGCATTCTCCTGGTGAAACTGGCTGCTCGAGGCTTGGATGGGCACACGCTTTGCTGGGTAAAAAACTGTTTGGATGGCCGGGCCCAAAGAGTGGTGGTGAATGGAATTAAATCTGGTTGGTGGCCGGTCACGAGTGGTGTCCCCCAGGGCTCGGTTTTGGGGCCACTCCTGTTTAACATCTTTATTGATGATCTAGATGAGGGGATCGAGTGCACCCTCAGTAAGTTTGCAGACGACACCAAGTTGGGTGGGAGTGTTGATCTGCTCGAGGGTAGGGAGGCTCTGCAGAGAGACCTGGCCAGGCTGGAGCGATGGGCTGAGGCCAACTGGAGGAGTTTCAATAAGGCCAAATGCCGGGTGCTGCACTTGGGCCACAACAACCCCCAGCAGCGCTACAGGCTTGGGGAGGAGTGGCTGGAGAGCTGCCAGTCAGAGAGGGACCTGGGGGTGTTGATTGACAGCCGGCTGAACAGGAGCCAGCAGTGTGCCCAGGTGGCCAAGAAGGCCAATGGCATCCTGGCCTGTATCAGAAATAGCGTGGCCAGCAGGGACAGGGAAGGGATCTTACCCCTGTACTCGGCACTGGTGAGGCCGCACCTCGATGACTGTGTTCAGTTTTGGGCCCCTCACTACAAAAAGGACATTGAATGACTCGAGCGTGTCCAGAGAAGGGCAACGAAGCTGGTGCAGGGTCTGGAGCACATGTCGTACGAGGAGCGGCTGAGGGAACTGGGGATGTTTAGTCTGGAGAAGAGGAGGCTGAGGGGAGACCTCACCGCCTGCTACAACTACCTGAAAGGAGGGTGCAGAGAGCTGGGGATGAGTCTCTAACCAAATAACAAGTGATAGGACAAGAGGGAATGGCCTCAAGTTGCGCCAGGGAAGGTTTAGACTGGATATTAGGAAGTATTTCTTTCCAGAAGGGGTTGTTAGGCAGTGGAATGGGCTGCCCAGGGAGGTGGTGGAGTCCCCATCCCTGGAGGTGTTTAAGAGTCGGGTTGACCCAGCGCTGAGGGATATGGTGGAGTTGAGAATGGTCAGTGTTAGGTTAATGGTTGGACTAGATGATCTTCAAGGTCTTTTCCAACCTAGATGATTCTGTAAACGAAAACCTCTCATGATGAGCCAGAACAGGTCTGTACCTTAGAATCACAGAATGGTTTGGGTTGAAAGGGATCTTCAAAGATCATCTAGTCTAACCTCCCTGCCATGGACAGGGACATCTTTCACTAGATGAGTTTTGTTTCTGCTCCTACCAGAAACACTACCCGAGATTTCTAGTGGGTTAAACACAAGATTCTGTCTGCTCAGTACCACTGGAGTTTTTAAATGGGACTGGTGTGAAAAGCACCACAGCTAAATTGTAAAGCTGCTTTAAACAGTCTATTTTCACTTAAGTACCAGTTCAGGTAATTTTCCAGCACACTTAACCCCAGCTTCACTCTGCCCTGCAGAAGCAAAATGGAACAGCTCATTATCCGACTTATTTGCTCTACCCTCCAGAGACAGGCAAGATGTCTGATGTGAGCATTTATCCTCTGCAACAAGGTCAGAGATAAGCAATGATTTTAACACCAGAAAATTAGATTCTTTTGTTCAGACAGGCTGTTTCTACAGTGCCAACTGAAAACAGGGACATATCAAACCCAAACCACCCCAACACAGGCAGGCACCAGAAATTTCCACAGACCATTTGTGACTTTGTTCCAGCCTCTCCTTTCATAGAAGGCTTCACAATCACTTCTCACCTGTCCCCATGCTAATGCTGATGGAAAGCCCTTCAGAGGCTCTCTGTATCAGAATCTTCATCCACTGTCTAGCATATAAAGCTTCCACGTAAGAGGATTCTCAGCAGTGGTCCCACTGCTGGTCTCCACTGAAGAGAAGCAGAACTGCTGCTGTTTCTGCATGTAGCAAAACACCCACCCAAGATGTCACTGTAGACTCAGCTAAGGAAAGCCTGATGCTGCTTCCCAGCACCTTCCTCTCCCTAAGTTCATTAAGATGCAACAGCATGGTATTTTCAGTCCATTACAAGAAAATGCCATAAAAATTCTGTATTTACCCTGTTCACAGCCCAAACAGGAATGTGAAGAGGTTCTGGATTTCATTATTATAATTATTTTTCAAGCTGACTAGGTAAAAAAATCTGTTGGAAACCTTTACCTGTACAAGTTCCTGAAGTTCTCTCTTTACATCTTCTAGACCACCAATATCTTCCCAGGTAACTTGTGGCACTTCCACCACAGTCTCCCGAAGAGCAGAGGGGTTGCTCTGGCTCAGAGCCCACTATCATTAGAAGAAGCAGCAGCATTATATGAATTCTAACATATTATGTTCACTTGCTTCAGATAAGCAATTAGACTTTGCACCCAAAAGAAAGAGGGGCACTCCTGCATTACCCTGAAGTCATCCATGGTCACAGCCAGCGAGTTCATCACTTCAGCATCAATGGTTTCATCTTCCAGGTCTATAAGGTCCATCTTCTTTCTGATAGCCTGAAGAGCAGCTTCTGAGCAAAGAGCAGCCAAGTCAGCACCAACATGGCCATGGGTCTCGTTTGCCACCTGAAAGCAGAGCACTGACTATGACTCACAGGGATACAAGCAAGCACTCTGCAAGGGCAACGCATACTCTGGTCACTTACTCAGAGGTGCAACAAAACTCTGGAGGACAGGAACATCGGTGCTCTGCTGCAAATTCAAGACAAGTGCTATCACATATTTAACAGGCAAAGGCACTGCTGTTCCACCTCCTACTTGAGATCAAATCTGCAAGTGTAATTCAGATGGTGTGCAGAAAGATAACCCTAAGGACTGCAGTTCTTCATTCAGGACAGAGATTACAGTAACCATCTAGTATCACCACAGTATTCACCCAGCTCTGAGCACACTGATTCAGGCTTGCTTTATTTTTAAAGAGAATGCCACAGCAAACAAACCTAGGAGGACAGTGGCAAGGCACTTCCAGACTGGACTGATACACATTTGTTTCACTTAGCCATGCCATTCTTCACTAGTGAGTGAGGATTTTTGGTCACTGGTAAACTAGTTAGAAGGAAGCCCAGAGATCACACATTCGCCCAGTTTCATATTGTCCTAAACGAGCAGAGACAAGCTTTCCTAATAGCATGCTACTCACCTGTTCCAGATCCACATCATCAGCCAGTTTCATATTTTTTGTGTGAATCTGCAGGATCTCCAGGCGCCCGGTGGCATCTGGGATACCAATATCTACCTCTCTGTCAAAACGACCTGGGGAGTACAAAACATATGTTGACCTGCTGATTCTGCAAACTAAAGAAGCTGCAGTTGCTGCCTTCCTCTGACAGAGGAACATGATGACAAGCCACAAACACATACAATTTCAGAAAATGCCAGAGCTTTGGGTTTCTCTGCAGCATCTATCAGCACAGTAGCAGTGTCAGATCAGAGAAGGAGGAAAGGCTTTATCCATTTAGGGAAAGTGAGACTCCTGTATTAACTAGAGTTCAAGATTATATAAACACAGAGGATTTCTGTTTTTTCTAAGCCTCATTTATAGGAAAATATGCTTCCCCTAACCAACATACCATGAGACATTTTTGTTTATTCCTACCTTTGTGTCCTCAGCACAGGAGTCCACAAATACCGAAAGATTTAATTTTTCAGAATTTTCATAGCAGTACCCTAGTGGTGAAAAAACATGAACTGCCCCAATATCTAGGGAGGCAGGAAACCTACGTATTACTGCAATATTAACTAAGGTATGTACACCTATCATTTTCCTCTAGCCACAGCTGTGCATTCAAATGCCTCACTACACATTTAAGAGGCCTTTTTTTCCTGCAAACTTGACTTTACCAACTGGTCATACAACAGAAATTCATTCACACTGCAAAGTTTTGAAAATCTGAATCTCAGAAACTACCAGATTTCTCATCAATAAAAGAGAAATTGGACAATTCAGAGCCTTCTGCAACCTGAGGCATGAACAACCCCTTAAGCATTTAGTCCTGAAATAGCTTCACCTAATTGATGAAATGAAAAAGCATGCTACCTTCTAAGTATTTCATTATTTCTACAAGTTCTAACCTAATAAAGCACAGAAAATGATACAAAAGGTTGGAAGCCTAGAAATACATTTCAGACAAGTAGCTGGAGACAAGTCAATAGTTTGTAGCACACAGAAGATGTGTAATATTAATTTCTGCTCAATCTTTCCAAGGACCCTGAAGTATAGCCCACAACAAAGTATCTGATACACAAAAAAAAAAAAAAAAAAAAGATGGCAATCATGGTTACCAAATCGCCTGAGTGCTGGGTCAATGCTGTTAGGTCTGTTGGTAGCTGCCATAACAATCACATGTGCTCTCTGTTTCAGTCCATCCATAAGAGTCAACAGCTGAGACACTATGCGACGTTCCACCTCTCCATGTGTCTACAGATAGAGAAAGTAATGATTAGACCAAAAGCTCTAAAATCACAGCACAGGAGCTAGTACTGCACCAGAGCAGACAGATACAACAGACAAGAGCTGTTAAGAAACGTTGTGAACTATATCAGATTCTTCTGATATCCAACTTCATTCAAGTGTTAAATACCACTTTACCCTGTAGTCATATGCAGAGATTCACACCAGCTGCTACCAAAAAAGATGTACTCCTTTATCTTCTACAAGCCTTCTTTACCTTCTCTCTCTTTGGAGCAATGGCATCCAGTTCATCAATGAAGATGATGGCAGGGGCATTCTTTTCTGCTTCTTCAAAGGCTTTCCTCAGGTTGCTCTCAGACTCACCAGCCAGCTTGCTCATGATCTCAGGGCCTGAAAAAAAAGCAAAACAACAGCACTGTGGCACCTAGAAGAGAGGCAGACAGCCCCAAGGAACACAATCAAATTTTTTTTAGTACAACATTCACATGGGAGTATCTATATTTCAAGCCAAAGCAAATACTATCAACCAAGTTCACTAAATTTGCAGCTGAACAGGCAAGAACAGCATGCAGAATTACTTTCTATCATTATTCTGGTGTTTTCAGTTTACTCTAACAGAATGCAGCACTAGTCAATGAGCTACCTTTAGCTGGCTCTTTTTCCTTACCCTATTTCACATTTGGTGAGCTTCTCTGTAATGTGCCACCACACACAGTTAATGCCAGTCCTAGCTTGCAAGAGAAGCAATCAAATTATGTGATGATCAATTATCATGGTAGGGAAGGAAAAAGCTGTAAGATATTGAAGCTGTCTTTAGCTTGCATTACACAGGTATACATTTACCTCTAAGATCCTATAAGTAAGTTAAATAAAAAAAAAAAAAAAAACAAACAACAAAACCCAAAAAACAACACACCAAAATTCTAAAAACCCCAAACTCATCTCCTCTTGAAGAATAAATAAAAAAAAAAAAAATGTATAAGCACATCAATCCCAGAAGGAAGGACAGCATTCCCCTGAGATCTCCTACAATTGCTGAACACTAGTGCAGACTCACAGATTTATTCTGTTTTTAGAGATTTTTTTCCATCATGCTGATGGAAGTGGTTAATGAAGAGAAAAGTATGCTTCTAAGAGATCCAAAAAAAAGAAACCTGACCCTCAGGAGTGCAAAGCTGCTAGCTGACTGAAGTGTGCCAGCTGCAGAGCCACTGGTACAGGCAGGTACTAAGAATGTTTCATTACAAGTAACTCACCAATTCATACCAGCTCCATCTACAACACTGACTGCAGCTCCATGCTCGAGACCAGCAGACAGAGAATGCATCACTAATTCTGACAGTGTTACTCTTATTACGCAATAGAAGTGTCTAAAGAAACATCTGACTCATTAGCAAGCAGTGACACCTTCCACACACTTAGGAAGTATATGACAAGGGCGACATATGGTTAAAAACAGTCCATTATATTGGATATCTTGATATACAAAGCAAGTCGCTTCCCTAGTGCTGTGCTATACACTTCTTTGCTTTCACCTTCATGGGTCTAAGTGATTGAAATCAGAAAAGAAAAGCAGCACTCCTTCAGTACAAATGTTCAGTTATTTCAACACTGACTATAAAATGGGACAGAAAAACAGTGGACTAAGCACTAAGCAGTTCAACTGCTATAGGTAAAGAGTGATCAATAGAAGGTTCTGTCACTTGTAGCTAAGTCTCAAGGTACTCATTATAGCTTTCATGACAGTTCCTCCCAATTAATGTTATGTGTAACAGAACAGGTCTTTTGCTTTACTTGAGGGGAAAAAAGATATCCACAGCAAACCAGCTTCTTTTCTGAATGGAACATGCTAGCAGCAACAGAAACAAGTGTCCTGCACCCATATACATAGAATAATCTCACCACTTCACTCCCAGCTCTGCCCTCACCAACATAAATGAACACTCAGCCAAACAGACTCCCAAGTCCCTGCATCACAAAGCTGTCTTTCCAACCAGCCTGCTACAAAAACAATCAAGCTTAAGGGAAGTGCCACTAGAGATGCTTCCACACAAATAGCCTCTAAGTGTCCCCAGAGGCATGCTTCAAAGAGGTAAGGAAGGATGTCAGGGAGACAACATGGCTCTATAAGCCCTATTAATACCATTCATTATCATGAGATGAGTGAACGAGCACACAGCAGATCTGGGGTCAAAGCAGCCACAAAACTTACCATTGATCAGGAAGAAGAAAGCCCCTGTTTCATTGGCCACCGCTCGGGCAATCAGTGTCTTACCAGTGCCAGGAGGACCGTACAGCAGGATCCCACGTGGAGGCTGAGGACAAAGGCAAGGAACTTAAGTGGTGAGCTAGTATCTGAATGCTTAAGTAGCTTCACAGTGAAGCTGTAAGCATTTAATAAAGCCAGTCCAAAATTGTGATGCAAACTCACACAACAGCTGCCATCCCAGCATTGCTATCAACACCCTTACTACCTTTGCATGACACAAACAAAAACCTTGACAGTAACTGACAGTGCTGATTCAAAGCACCCCTCTCCTTTGCAAGTTGCCAGTACTTTAATATGTGTTCAAAACATGTAAGAAAATACTTTCCTAACATCAGCATTAAAAAAACCCCAAAATTACTTATTCCCCTCCCAATATCTCATAAACCTCTGACATCAAAAGTCATCCACAAGGGCAAGCCCACTCATCCACCTGGTGCACACAAGGACTTACCTTCACCCCTATGGCCTTGAAGAGTGCAGGGTGTCGAAGAGGAAGTTCTACCATCTCTTTGATTTGAGCCAGTTGCTTCCGGCAGCCACCAATGTCATCATAGCCCACTTCATTCAGTGACTCTTCTTCATCCTACCCGGAAAGAAATTCATTAAACATTTCAGTGAAAACAATAGTTCAACAATCCCTCCCAGTCTACAGAACCTAGGAATTCAGGTTTTTGCTCGTTGCCATTTCTTTGCTGTCTTGAGATTCTCACTTTCAAGTCTTCCTGGTGTCTTCTACAATTGTTTCTTAGCTCTCTCTTCCTAGACATGCAAAGGGAAATAACTGCATGTACCTAGACCTCACTGAAGCCCACCCTCTTGAATGACAGCCTCTGCTGCCAGGACCCCTACAGACTCTAGTGCAAAACAAGTGTGACCCTCTGATGTGGCTAACAAAGATAACAATAGACAATGAAGCCCAGTATAAAATATACTTATTCCTTAAACTGTAAGTGATATTTCTAACTACTTGACATACCCTAGCTACCATACAGTTAGTTCTCCAACATAGCGTTTTCTTTTGGGATTGACTCAAATTAAGAGAGAATGGTAAGATCCAGATGTGCAGATAAGACCAACCGTAGCCAACTCTTTCAGTATAGCTCTACAGCATACATTCCAAATCTCTACTGGACTTAGTTATCTGTAACATTAGGCCACACTAAAATAATAAAATAACACAGTCTGGAATCTAACAAGGGGCTCAGTCCAAGCCCCACAAACAGGAACTACTACTTCAAGCAAGTTGCTCAGGGTCTGGCCCTATCAAGCACTGAATGTCTCCAGGTCTGGAGATTCCTGCCCTTTCCAGGCCTTGCTCCAGGGTTTGGGGAAACCTTTTTCCTAATAACTACTGAGAATTTCCCTTGATCCAGCCTGTACCATTGCCTCTAGTCCTGTCCCTGGGCACAGCTCTTGGAAGAGCCTGGTTATCCACCCCTTCCTATCAGGAAGTTGCCTTCCCTTCTCCATGCTATATCAACCCACTCTCCCAGCTGCTCCACATTCATTCTGACCTCCACCTCCTCATCATTTTGGTAGCCTTGACTGAACTTGCTCCTATCTGTTTCTGCTGTGTCCTGAAGAGCCCAAACTGGACTCATCCAGTGCCCAGACATAGTCTCACAAGTGTCCAATGGAGGTGACTATTTCAGAAGGCAGCTAACTACAAACCAGCACTCACCCTGATTTGCAGGTAGTAATAAAGCACTTACTTTATGAAGTATACAACCACCTTAGCTCATTTCTCTGAGATTTCCTAATTTGTAACAGTAAGATGGCCAAGACCTGACCGACAATCCACTCAGGTTGCCTCAAGCTTGGGACGCTCAAGGCTAGATACCTTAAGGGACTGGGGGGGGGGGGGAAATCAACCATTTAGAGATTTCAAAATTTCTCACTGAAAAAGCACTAATTGCTTTCTTTTCACATGACATGAAATTTAGCAACATCGTAAGCCCTCCTTGCTATGGATCAAGAGAACTTTGAAATTAAAAGGTGCATCTAAAGTCCAGCATGAGACATCTGGAAGCAGATGCAAAACCAGCTGCTGCCAAAGTATGACATCTCATCAGCAAATCTAAGTATTGGTGCTATCTCAGCATCTAAGGAAGGATACTGGAAGCACATTTCTCTGACTACCTTCAGCAGCAGCTCATCTCCTGAAACCAGATGTTTTAATCATTACATTCAATACCAAAATGCCAGAACAGGAACTGCAAACACTGCTGCTTTCAAGGACTGTCACCGAAACAGATTTCGGACAGAGAGGATTCAGTAGAACCACACGGCAAGATTCTGCTCACCTCTCGTTTGATGGGCTCTCCTTCACAATGGATTACTGTGTCTGGAGCCACTATGCAGTAAGGACTTGGATCTGTCTCCACCACTTTGAACTCCACTGCACGCATCCCTCCACGCACCAAGAAGATGTCACCTGTAAAACCCCACATTTCAGTAGCCTGCTGCAACAGATGTCTGAAAAAAACATCAACCCTTGTACTACCAGCTTCCCCAGAGGACAAGGAAGTGGGTTACATAGACATACACTGCTGGCATTTTTAACACCGCTCTGCATTTTAAACTCAAGAGCTGCATGTACTGTGACTACCCAAGCACCATTTCGATCTGTAGCAGTCAAAGTTCTCAAATTTTATCTGCAAACAACAGAAAAAGAATACTCTACCTAAATACAAAACACAAAGGCAAGGAATCACATTTCTTTTCCATTCAGTTTCAATTTAACATTTCTAAACCAGGCAAAAAACCCCAACTTAATAAAAATGAATTTTGAAGTTATTATAACTAGTTGTTACTAGTTATAACTGGTTGTCTCCAGAAGCAGAATAATATAGTACTGCACTATGACTCCTAGCTAAACTGGGCTACAGAAGCTGGATAACTTCAACTTGTGTTTATACTGTATTAGGACCTATTTGTTTCAGCACAAGTGTTACTAGCACAACTCTAAAAGTATATTTGTTTGTTGGAGGGTTTTTTTATGCACTATCCCAATTAATTAAATTACTTTGAAAAAGTGAATTTAGTCAGGGTGCCAGCTAGTGTATCCAACCAATTGATTAATATGTGGGCAACTCCCCAACCCCATAAAGTGGTAGCAACTCAGGGGAAAAAAAAAAAAAAATCATCTCATTAAACTGAGTTCTACCTGAGCCTTTTCTGATGCCCTCCCATCCCATGTAGCAAAAAAATTCAGGAGAACTATCAAGCTGCTCTGCCAGCCAGCAACAGGTATTACCCTTTCTTCTGAAGATCAGGAAAAAATTAAATTAGCACCAGCAAAATCTCACTCTACAGATGTCAGTCTAATACTTTGTGGAGATCTGTGCAAGCTTCTAGAAGTTCTCTTCGTTCAGTCTCAGGACTAGCTTCACACTTGTTGCCATCAAGACTTCAATAACAGGTGCTATTACCTTTCCTGATAGGTCTGTATGCTTCCAGGAAGTACGGCTTGAGATAGACCTCAAACAGATTCCCTGTGATCCCTTCTACTGTGTCATCAATTGGCAGCACATGAATACGCTTGCCATATTTCACATCTGGGCAAGGCTGGATGCTGCAACAAAAGAAAACTCCAGTTAGCCATAACATCCTGGACTTACACCTGAGTCTGGAAAAGGCAGTGATGTCCCTTCCCAGGCCAGTACAAATGCCAGAAAGGACCCTCCAAAGCCCTGGTGAGGCTTCCCACCTACATAGAAATGCTGACAAGGCAAAAATCATGCCCATCAGAGAGCTAGTCTTCACAGCACATGCTTTTCTTCACTCCTCTCAGCCCTATCCAAAACTGCTAAGGAGTTTCATACTTTCTTCTTACCCACTGCTCTTCTGTAGCCCCCCCTTGCCATCCCCAAGGCATATTCACAAGTTAATAATGCAGCTTAAAGACCTGTGAGAGTCATGGGCTAACTTTTGTTTCAACAAGGAGCTACTGCTGAACCAACTATAAGGAAAAGGGAGCTGAGAAAAACTCTTTGTTCCTTCCTTTCTCCCTCTCATAGCTTACTACAGAGAATAGATCTCCTGTTGCTGATAACCCTGATTCTGAGCAAAGGCTCTCACAGTACCAACTAGGGGTAGCCAGGTGTCTGTCAATCCCCCTTTGTGGAGATTGACATTTAAGTTAAAGTCTGAAGGCCTCTTGCCCCTTTTTAAATAAACATTTCAGCTATTATTTTACAGTGTAGGCCAACAACCTACTGTAGAAACACCTCAGAGTATCAAGCTATGGCAGAGAGGCAGAAAGCTCAAACTGGCTTTGCCAGCTAAGAAAAGTCTATGTGGAACTGCAGCTGAGCATGCGAATTTTCATACACTACTTTGTTCAAGACTCTTAATAGATTCTTTTACCACATACTTTACAGAGAAGATATAGCAGAAGGGTAAAGGAAGAGACAGACTGCCCCAGAAGGAAAACAGTTGACAGACTACAAGCAGGAAGCAATTAGCACATGAATCTGGATTTTGGCAGAAACCAGGCCAAAGAAAGTAACAAAGTACTTAAAGATCAGCAAGAAAAACTCTGAAGGCAAGAGGTGTGAAAATTCTCTGACCCTTGCAACAAAGCTAAGGCAAACAGTAACACATCTGGAAGGCTGAGAACCACTACTGACACAGTCCCAGCAGAAAGAGAGCACAAGCTGAACTATCATACTAGAAATTACTCCAACAGTAACCTCACATCAGGTTACAGTAAGGATTCACTTTTATTTTAAATCCACAGACTGGCTCAAAGCACTGTTCTGTTCCAACTACAGTAGTGTTTAAAACTTGCATTTTCTAGTGGTAGAGAGATGGGTGGAACAGACTCATTCCTCTCCTCTACAAAGTCCATATGAAACATATCTTGCATTTAAAGATTATTCCAGATAACACCCCAGGAAATCTAGTGTCAGAAACCAGGCTTCAATTTTTCTCAGAACATGCATGATATTCCAGATTAGAAAGGTACTCAGGAGGAAGAGCTGTCAGCCCTCACATATTTAAGCCTGCAAATTAGCATTTTTACGTTTAAGAAATGCTCACACTTTTTCCTTTCTCCCCACTCCCTTCATAGAATGGAACCTGTCTTCTGTAAGCCAAAATGTATACTTCAATGCTTTCCCACTACCTTCTGCAAGTGTTGCACAAAATTCCTGCAACACTGTTAAAGCATTCCTAATTTTAAAATTATTTTATAACAAAAATCAGAATATAAACAACTTTCAAGGATTTTTAATCTTGCTATTTGACTGCTTTATGTTTTTGTCACTCATTTCTAGCAAGTTTTAACTTCTGTTTGTCATAGGGCAGCTCAGTGCTTGAGCTAACTATACTATGAGATCAATGACAATGTTGCTTACTGCTTTCCACAGTTAACTTTGTAGACATTAAAAATTTAGATAGGAAAAACTTGTGAATTCATCTGACACTGTAAATTTGGGAAGATGACTGTGATAACAGTGGGGTAATTGAACTACTTAATTTAATGACAGGACCTGGGCTCATGAAAATCCTGAAGAGACTTCAAGAATTTTTAGCATCTTTTTTAGTATTAATCTGAACATGCATACAGCCAGAAACACATGTAAAAGTAAACTGAGATCCCTGATGTAAGAGACACACTTGAAAACATTTCTGTGATCTCCTCCCGAAGATGTAAGAATACTTCCTGCAGACCCTGTCTCTGCTACAGACTGAATCAATTCAGAGCCAGCACACAAATTATTTAGGCATCCCAGGGATATGCAACAGTTAGTGAACTAGTCCTCACCTGATCACATCACCCAGGCGCACTCTCAGGTTGTTGCGAACAACCCTATTCATGCGAATCTTCTCATCTGAGCAGGTATCATCTGACAGAACAATGCAGACTGCTTCTCTCCTCTTCTTTCCTTTTAGCAGAACAGTGTCTCCCCTGAACAGCTGCAATTCATCCATTTTTGCCTGTAAACAATAACAGCATTAGAACAAGCTTTTGACAAAACAAGAATTCAAGTGTTCGAAGGAGAGTTACTTCACTTTGGAGAATTACATCTTGGAAGCAATATACTAGATCTACAAAGACATGCTCCCACTACACGGGTCAAGAGCTAATCCTGAAGCCAGACTAAGGGCACAAGCTCAACTGAATCCTAAAAGTTGAGAATCAAAATATATTTTATCATGGAAGTACGTTAGAAAACAAGACAACCCACCTCCCTCACTTGTAACTGCTGCAGCTTCTGACACAAATACTTAGATTCATGTTGCAAAGTTACATTTCAAGTTAACAGACATCAACAGCTTGCATATTACCAGATTAAATGCTTTGCTTTTATAGATAACGCACCTGAGACAATGACACAACACTGTTGTCTTCATTGATGGCTTCATCAACAATTAACCGATTGGGCCTGTTCTTCTGCTTCAGAATAGCAGTCGATAAGTCATCCACTTTGGAACTGGCAAAGAAAACAGAAGTGATATTGCTCCCCCCTTTCCAGCCACCCCCCTCTTTTGTTCTCCATTTTCTACAGGTTTCTTTGTTGTCTTGTCTTTTAGAAACTATACTTGTTTCTAAGACAAAGGAGAATATTATTCCTAGGCACCAGTTTCATGAGTTCAAAGCAGAATGTTTTCTGTCACTAAATATAACGACTTTCCTAGCCTCAAATGGAAATAGCTATGAAGCTATCTATGAAAAGAAGTGATCAGTGAGATGTTGCTGACTGCAAGATGTTTTCCCTAAAAGAATTAGTCAGACTCATCTGAAATCACATGTAACCACTGCCACAGAAACAAAAGTTCAAGTCTATTTGGTGTCAAATCCCAGATAAATAGGGGAATTAAAGGACAATGCTGCAGCTCCCCTGACAGGAAGAGTTGTAAGAGTTTAGTCTGTCAAGGTCTATTAGTTAAACCTAGCAAGCCAGTAGAAATAGTCAAGTGCTCATGAAAAATGGGGTTGTTGTGTTTGTTGGTTGGTTGTTTTTTTTTTTTTTAGGATATAAAAAAGCCATGAAGCCATGATGAAACAGGAAAATTATGATGTCATGGCTATCACAGAAACATGGTGGGATGTCTCCCATGACTGGAGTGCGCCTGTTGAGGGCTACAAGCTCTTTAGGAGGGACAGACAAGGAAGGAGAGGTGGTGGGGTGGCGCTGTATGTTAGGGACTGTTATGATTGCTTTGAGTACAAGTGTAGTGAAGACAGGGTAGAGTGTCTTTGTGTTAGAATCAGGGGGAAGGCCAACAGGGCAGATGTTGTAGTAGGAGTCTACTATAGGCCACCCACCCAGGACAGAGAGGTGGATGAAATATTCTATAGGCATTTAGGAGAAATCTCACGATCGCTTGCCCTTGTTCTTGTGGGAGACTTCAACTTCCCAGACATCTGCTGGAAATACAACACAGCAGAGCAGGACCAGTCCCAGAGATTCCTGGAATGTGTGGGAGACAACTTCCTGACGCAACTGGTGAGAGAACCAACCAGAGAAGGTGCCCTGCTGGATCTCCTCCTTGTGAACAGAGAAGGACTGGTGGATGATGTGGCAGTCAGAGGACGACTAGGGCACAGCAATCATGAAATAATAGAGTTCTCTATTCTTAGAGAGGCCAGGAGAGGGCTAAGCAGAACTGACATCCTGGACTTCCAAAGGACTGACTTTGACTTGTTTAGGCACCTGCTTGACAGGATCCTTTGGGAGACAATCCTGAAGGGTATAGGGGTCTAGGAAGGCTGGGCACTCTTTAAGAAGGAAGTGTTAATGGCTCAGGAGCAGGCAGTCCCCAGGTGCTGTAAGAGAAGCCGGTGACAGAGAAGACCACCCTGGCTGAACAGGGAGCTTTGGCTGCAACTCAGGGAGAAAAGGAGAGTTTACAGCCTTCGGAAGAAGGGGCTAGCCACTCACAGTGATTACAAAGAGGCTGTGAGGCTATGCAGGGTGGAAATCAGGAGGTCTAAAGCCCAGCTGGAAATTTCTCTGGCTTCAGCAATCAAGGATAACAAGAAATGTTTCTATAAGTACATCAACAGCAAAAGAAAGACCAGGGAGAGTCTCCATCCCCTGCTGGATGCGGGAGGAAACATGGTAACAAGTGATGAGGAGAAGGCTGAGGTGCTTAATGCCTTCTTTGCCTCAGTCTTTAATAACAAGACTAGTTGTATTGAGGGAATCCAGCCTCCTCAGCCAGAGGACAGAGACTGGGAGAACGACCCCCCCTGCAATCCAGGAGGAGACAGGCAGTGACCTACTGCATCACACAGACACACACAAGTCTATGGACCAGATGGGATACACCCAAGGGTGCTGAAGGAGCTGGCTGGGTGCTCGCCAAGCCGCTTTCCATCATTTACCAACAGTCCTGGCTGACTGGGGAGGTCCCGCCAGACTGGAAACTGGCCAATGTGACGCCCATCTATAAGAAGGGTCAGAAGGATGATCCGGGAAATTACAGGCCTGTCAGCTTGACTTCGGTGCCCGGGAAGCTGATGGAGCAGCTCACCCAGAGTACCATCACACAGCACATGCGGGACAACCAGATGATCAGGCCCAGTCAGCATGGGTTTATGAAAGGCAGGTCCTGCTTGACAAACCTGATCTCCTTCTACGACAGGGCGACCTGCTTATTGGATGAGGGAAAGGCTGTGGATGTAGTTTACCTTGACTTCAGTAAGGCCTTTGACACCGTTTCCCACAGCATTCTCCTGGTGAAACTGGCTGCTCGAGGCTTGGATGGGCACACGCTCTGCTGGGTAAAAAACTGGCTGGATGGCCGGGCCCAAAGAGTTGTGGTGAATGGAGTTAAATCCAGTTGGCGGCCAGTCACGAGTGGTGTCCCCCAGGGCTCGGTTTTGGGGCCACTCCTGTTTAACATCTTTATTGATGATCTAGACGAGGGGATCGAGTGCACCCTCAGTAAGTTTGCAGATGACACCAAGTTGGGTGGGAGTGTTGATCTGCTCGAGGGTAGGGAGGCTCTGCAGAGAGATCTGGACAGGCTGGAGCGATGGGCTGAGGCCAACTGGAGGAGTTTCACTAAGGCCAAATGCCGGGTGCTGCCCTTGGGCCACAACAACCCCCAGCAGCGCTACAGGCTTGGGGAGGAGTGGCTGGAGAGCTGCCAGTCAGAGAGGGACCTGGGGGTGTTGATTGACAACCAGCTAAACATGAGCCAGCAGTGTGCCCAGGTGGCCAAGAAGGCTAATGGCATCCTGGCTTGTATCAGCAATAGCGTGGCCAGCAGGGACAGGGAAGGGATCTTACCCCTGTACTCGGCACTGGTGAGGCCGCACCTCGATGACTGTGTTCAGTTTTGGGCCCCTCACTACAAAAAGGACATTGAATGATTCGAGCGTGTCCAGAGAAGGGCAACGGAGCTGGTGAAGGGTCTGGAGCACATGTCGTACGAGGAGCGGCTGAGGGAACTGGGGGTGTTTAGTCTGGAGAAGAGGAGGCTGAGGGGAGACCTCATCGCCCTCTACAACTCCCTGAAAGGAGGTTGCAGAGAGCTGGGGATGAGTCTCTTTAACCAAGTAACAAGCGATAGGACAAGAGGGAATGGCCTCAAGTTGCGCCAGGGAAGGTTTAGACTAGATATTAGGAAGTTTTTCTTTGCAGAACAGGTTGTTAGGCGTTGGAATGGGCTGCCCAGGGAGGTGGTGGAGTCCCCATCCCTGGAGGTGCTCAAGAGTCGGGTTGACATAGCACTTAGGGATATGGTGGAGTTGGAAACTGTCAGTGCTAGGTTAATGGTTGGACTAGATGATCTTCAAGGTCCTTTCTAACCTTGATGATTCTGTAAATTCTGTAAGCACCTTTCCATAATACCTTCACAGGAGTCACTGCAGCTCTAGCCCACTACACAAGAAATATGACAGATAATTTGTTTGCCTTGACAAAATGGAGCACATCGAACAGCAAGGAAATGGAAGAAAGGCAGATTAAGTGATTTCCTTCAAAATCTAATACAGCAAATAATTCACTTTACAAAAGAAATATGAACTTGAACCAACCAATTCCCAAGGAGCTCTTGGAAGTTGTATGTTAGCCAGCCACAACAGCAGCAGACTGTTGTAACTTCCTTTAGTGGGCATCTGACTGCTCTCTCAAAGTAGTCCAGATGTACCGGTGACTAATGTCAGAACAGAAAACTTTGCAGAGTTTGGTTTGATTCTCACCAAAAAGAAAAAAATAAAGTCTTCCTTTGTCCCGAGCAAGTGGCAAGCACCAGCAAAGAGTAAGAAGCTTTGTGGACAACAGTGTTAGCTGTACACTCTGGCTCCATTTTGCTGGTTTAGGGACAAAATAACCAGAAGAAATCAAACCTTGAGTGGAAGTGGCAGAGCAAGCAGCTACACAGCATGAATGCAGACCATGGCAGCAGTGCATCACTTAGCATGCTCACTGCATTTTTAGAAGTACATCAGAGAGAGGTGACATACCTACAGTGTGATGTTACCCAACATCCCCCCACCCCTCAAGATAGAGGTTTTTCCAAGACAGACTATGTGGCATTGGCTCCTTTCTCTGACACGTAAAAGGATGAACACCACACCAAGCAAGCCTATGAGGTCAGCCAGCTTGTTTCCAAAAGGTTTTCAAGCTTTGCATAAGCCCTGGTAGCATAGGAAGCATGTTGGAAATGAGAGACAACATTATTTTAAGTGAACAAAAGGAGGAGTTGTAAAACACGTCTTTCCAGGACTGCCAGCACTGGGAAAATCACCTTTTTCCTCTCTTCATTAAAGAGAGCAAGAGGTAAGAAATTGACATCCATCCCTTTCAATGACCATGTGAGATGTTGCAGATCCATTCTCTAAATCCAAAAAGACACAAGAAAGGCTGCTGGGTACATCCAGGAAGAAGCTCACGAATTCCATCTTCAACCTAAAATGTAGTCTTGGTAAAGTCCTAAAAGTCCTTTCCAGGAAAACTGAGAGTACAATAAGAAAACTGAAACCAGTACATTATCAGGCCAGACAGGATCTTGTGGTTAAAACAGTGAATAAAAACGACAACCTACTTGTAAGGACCTTGCCTCAGCATTATTTCCTGGACACTGAAAATAAATTTAGCAGGTAGATTTTAAAACTTAAGCTAAGGGACACCAGAAAGAAACAATTTAGCCTGTTCAAAGTGTGAATATAAGTCATACCCCTCTGCACATGAGATGTGGATCCAAAGGCCTTTTGATAAGAAACCACTGCCAGACTTTAGCTACATAAACTGTCACTGAAACAGAGTGTCTGTTCCTCAGGATGCAGAGATTGCTGTGCAGCCTAAAAAATGATCTGGGATACGAGATAAAAGAAAAATGGAAGAACTGGGCAGCAAGTAGAAGCTTTTGGACCAAAACTTTCAATAAACCAAAAGCTGTATAAATCTGGAAAAAAAGTTCAAATACTTTCTGACACACAGCAGTGCTGAACAGCACAGCAAGAGATCCACTTAGTTCTGCTGAATGTGAGGAAAAAAAAAGTTTTAATACTGAAGAACTGAACTGAATCTGCAGTTTCCTAAGAAGCAAGAGCTGGATCAATGTTGTCAGTACATTACTGCACTTAAAGCAACTGAAAAGCTTGGAGGCATTAAAAGTGGAATAAATTTCTCCAACAGGATGCAGACATCTAAATGCATGGGGTCAGCTTCAGTTATCTGACCTGACAGTTCTGCAAACAAAGAAATAAAGGTGTTAAGAAATTACATGACAGCTACACAAGAGAGTGATGTTATTTCTCCTGAAGAAAAGGGTAAGGACTTTGAGACATGCACTACCCATCTTCCAGTAGCAATTTAGATCATCATCACCATTTGCTCTCATTGCATCTCTCCTGGGGGTTCCTCATGCTGTAACTGAGATGACGGAGCAAAATATGTCACCTCAACCACACTCAGACAATCCCCAACATCTATGCATCAGGAAAGGAGAGCCTGAACTGAAAATACTAAGCAGAAAAGCCTAAGGCATGGGTTGGGGCTCTCTCCTGCCAACTTTCCTACATATGCTGGTAAAATCCAGTGAAGGGCAGGACAGACAGCTAACCTCGGTAATTTTAAAAACTCCTCAATGAGTTTCCCCATCAGAGAGAGCCTGGTGCAAATCCTCTACATCAGGGGTTCTCAACCTTTCCTTCACCACGGACCCCCTTTAAATATCTTTTGTGGCTGCAGACCACCAAGACTTAATTCAAGATTTAAAGCACTAGATTGCATCAAATATTTATTTCCATTTTCTCATGAAGGGTCTTCAAATTTGGAGAGAAGGGGAAATAAATTAATCTGTTAATGCACACACTCCTATTATAATATCTTTATTGCAATGATTCCATATAAATTTAAAATAATAGCATCAACACTCTTCTTGCTCAAATGGCCCATTTCATGGTATTTTTAACGTGCTAATTCCAAATTTGATGCCAATTTTTACATTAAAATTTGATGAAAAGTTTTTACAATTCTTCTCACCTCCCCCCTTGTTTGTCTGTGTTCAGTCACCATATATTTTTGTTTACGGCTCCAGGGCCACCACTTGGAGGAACAGACTTCAGCCCAGTTGTGGCCCTAAAGAGGGCTGTTGGGTTAAGAAAATGTCTTTAAGAGAAAAACCGCCTAGTTAAAGTGGGTCCCACCAACCATACTAGTACCGAATATACTAGCGTGTCAGGAAAGACGGGGGGGGGGGGGGGGGGGGAGCGGCGGAGCTTGAGTATAAGAGGAACATTGAGGGGAGGGGGCTGTGGGAAAAGGAGGCGCAGCGCTTGCCGCGGGCCAGACCAAATGTTTCCGGGGTGGACGTTCCCCACCCCTGCTTTAAGCCTTCGCGCTGTGATGACATCGCGGCCCCCCAGGGGTCCACGGACCACAGGTTGAGAACCGCTGCTCTAGATCATCTCCCCTACTCACCCCTTTTGTCAGCTCCCTCACACACTTTCCCCTCTTGCTCCTTTCTTTCACTAACTCAACAAAGAAATAAACTGAATGCAAAAATGTAGCTTTAGAGCTGTTTTGGAATTAAAAGGAAATTCAAGGCCTGCATCAAAAGCCTGCCCCTAGACAGAGGCCAGAATCGAGGACATAATGGCACAGCTAATGGCCAAACTTGAATATAAAGCATAAGACATCAATAAAATCGAAGCAAACATGTACTAGCCCTAAAGACCAACAATAATGGGTTCCCAGTTTCCATCCTTAGCCCCCTTTTCTCTCTCAGTAAAGCAGTCTAATAGCCCCATTTGACACAGGGAAGAGGTGGGGAGAGACACTTTACAATTTACATCACTTCATTGTTTTTCTCTATGTCAGAGTTCCTCTTGTTCAGCATGTGATAATGCCCAGAGGCTATGCTTTGTGGTGGACAGTAGGAAGAACAAGAGCAGAAAGTAATTAGTGATTCTTCTGAAAACGACTACCAATCTCCAAAATTCCACATAAAGTAGGGAACTAAGTTGTTCCTGCAAGTCTGTGCTAAATATACAATGAAAAGTCACCGACTCAAAATGTTTCCAGCTTCAGTAACGAAAGTGAAAACAGTATGCCTTCTGTATGCTTGGTGTGCCTTTTTATCAATACCCTCACGAACTCTCTTGCTAGATAAAACCTGTCAGCGGTTTCTTACCACCCTGAACGTCCATGTTACAGACTGAACTACTTTCCCCAGGTAAGTATTAAAAAAAAAAAACAACCAACAAAACAAACAAACCATAAAACATTTTATCCATTGAAGCAAATGAGTGAAATATCTGATGACTGCAGCCACTTACTAGAACAGCACATGACAACCAAGCAGTGAGTTCATACCCACGCTCAAGATGCCAAGTTCTCAAATACTGTTTCAGACAGGTATGCATGTGAAAACAAAGATCTCTTCAGAAACCACATTCTATTAGCTCTTGCAATGCTACTCTCTGTGCTAAAGCTCAATTCAGCAAGATGGCTGTCAACAGCATTTACCCAAAAATTGCAACTAAAAAGTAAGTGTTTTCCCGTTGCAGAGTAACTTTTGTTGATCCCTATGTGATGAGAACTTTGCAAAAATAGAAATTTCTTTTTAAAGACACTGTTCACTTCACTCAGACTCAAAATATGCCTCTGAGACCATCACTTCCATCATAAGCTCTACTGCAGACACTAAACTCTTGGCACATCTTGTTGGAACTGACTTAGTCGGACCAAGTAGGTCTAAATTACAGGAGTTGCAAAAGAAAAGGAGAAGATAAACCACAGACACTAAAGGGAGTTAAGTGACTTGTTGGCCTCGTCAGAGGCACTTTAAAGTATTCTTGGATTTGGGAAATTATCTTTAGGTTCTATTTTTACTCCTCTAAAGGGGCAATGAAGTGGCTTGCACATGTCGACTGGGAACTGGGAGACCGGTTATTACTCATTTTTGAGGAGCACAAAAAATGATCCTCAGCCTGGAACTGAAAACAGAATGAGGCAAGACCCTGGAGACGAAAATATAGCCGATTGCCTTATCTGTCACAAAGGCCAGCCCGGCACAACATGTCTGCCTCTGCTAATGCCAAGTCACTTCTAGCTCCGACCCGAGGGCTGCTGCGGGCCTGCGGGAAGGAGGCCGGGACATGCCTATGCCTCTCCCTCCTACCCCCCCCTCGCTGCCCTGCCAGCCGCTCCGCCGCTTTCTCCAGCGCTCCCGGGCCTGGAAGACAAAGGCCTCCCCGGACTGAGGCGTAGCCCGGGCGGGGGCACGACCAGGGCCCAGCGGGAGGCCCAGCCTGGCCAGGCCTCGCCTCGCCCCCCCCATGACTCGACACTTCCCGGGGAGGATGGGGGGATGGGCGGCGGCGCACGGGGCCCCCCTGCGGGCACTCGCCTGGCCGAGCGCGCGCGAGGAGCGACCCATCCCAGCCCCACCCCAACCTCCTCAGAGCCCGTATGACACGGCGAGATCGGGTACCGGACTAGGCCCGCCGCCCGACCCGGGCAGCGCCGCGGCGAGATAAGGAGAGGTAGGCTAAGCCAGGCCCAGCACCACCGCGGCCGAGCCTAGGCCGCGGCCTGCCGGCGGGGGCCCACACTTACTCGGATCCCGAGGCCATAGCGCTGGGGGAGGGAGGGACGAGGAGAGACAGCCGGCGATAGTTCCTTAGGATAAACAGCAGAGATTCTCAAACAAACTCGCGGCAATGGCAGCGACAGGTCTAGACGCTTCACACTAATTGAACCTTAGAGCCGACTCATCGGAAGGAGAAGCTCCTCCCCACGCTGCCTCACCAGCCTAGCAACAGCGTGCGCTGACCAATCGGAAATTCCGATCGACCAGCGCCTCAGCCAATCGGGGAGGCGAAAGAGAGGGGACGAGGAAAAAAAAAGAACGAGCCCTCGCCCTCCTCCGCTTCCCCCCCTTTCCCTTCCCAGTCGTCACGAGGCAAGCGCAACACCCGTCAGCCAATTGCAGCTCCGCCCCTGCCGTCGCTGTTCTACACGGCAACACGGGTCGGGAAGGCAATAGCAAAAATCCACCAATGAGAAAATCCAGGCGGAAAGTCCCACTATAACGGCCATCCAGGCTAGCTTCACCTCGCAATTGGCTAGCACCCGAGGAAAGGGAAACGTGTGGGGAGGGTTGCAGCCAATCAGGAGGGGCGGGAGACGGGTGCTCGGGGAGCAGCCGGAGTGCGCTGAGCGCGCCTGAGCTGCGCGCGTGGGTAGCGGGGCGGGTTTGGCCCCGTCGTGGGCGGTCCTGGAGCGGCCTCGGCGAGGCTTTGGGGAGACGCGCTCCAGAGGCTTCATTTTCCCCCGGGTGAAAGGCTGTGTGTGGGGGCTCGGCCCTTCCTCCACCCAAAGGTACCCACGGGGCTCCTTTCCCCGATATTTTTTTTTTTTGGTGATTCGTGGAAAAAAGACTCTACAACTCAATAGAGTTCTAAAGCAGGTATGTTTACTCCGGCGCCGGGGTGCAAGGGGATTTCTCCACAAAGCTTGCACACCCACCGCACATTTTACCAAAAACTTATCGAGTGTGGCTATACATATTCATTGGATTACATAACACAAACATCCATATGCATGAGTAAGGCTGGGTTAGCTCTAGAGGCTGGGGGCAGCAGTTTATGTTCTCTTTGCACCTGCGCATTGCCTCCTGGGGGGCGTCTTCGGGGGGCTTTGGGAGGAAGGCTCGTAGTCTTTCTCACCTTGTTTTTCTTTCGGAGCATGCACAGATTCTCTTGGCCAATTTCTTGAATACCAAGAGTGTGTTTCTATCTTATCTAAGAGAACCAATGGAACTTCTACCATCCGTACATGGCTATCTTTACTCATTACCAAGACCCAACTAGTTAGAGCACATCTGTTTCCCAAGGACAAAAACATGATATTTTGCTGAACACTGCAGTTCTTGGTAGATTTTCACAGTAAACTGTTTTGTTTTGATGGACACAGTAGTCCTTGGTAAAATTCCACAGAACAGTCTGGGCAAGCAGGATTCTTAGCAATATTCAAAAATACTGTAAGTAATACTATAAGTTGCTATAAGTAAGTAAATAAGTTGCTAAGCAGTTTGCAATAAGTAAATAAGTCTCAAAACAAGTAATCATTTCTCTGTATCACTGGCAAGTTTTCTTTTCCCTGATTGATTTTTTTGGTAGGGCTGGACTGCCCCACAGGCCCTATCGCAGGACTCATGCTCCCAGCCACTTGTCCCAGCACAGACCCTGCCCCATCAGGGGTTTGAAACTCTAGCTCCCCTTGAACCACCTGAAACAGGCCCTCCTACAGCTCTTCCACCACCACCGGTCACCCCTCCACAACTCACTCCCCTCCAAGCACCACTTCCTGGTCTGTTTGGGCACTCACATCCCCACCTGGGTGGCGTTTCCTTAGGGCCAGAAATGTTGCTGGAGCCAAGCAGCATTGCACCCACAGCCCCAGCCCTGCTCACATCAGGAAGAATCACGTGTCCGATGCCTGTTCTCAACCATCCGGTGCTGGCAGGCACTCCCTTGTTTTCTCTTAGGTGCTTATGAATAATTTAATTATCTGGTGCTCTGTTCCAAGGAGCCAACCAGTACTCAATCCCTGCTTCCTCTCTTCTGCCCTGCTTTTTTTAAAGCCCAGGTGATATAGTACACTTCACATTTGCTAGTAGCCACGGTTAATGATTATGCTAGTAGCTACAGTTACCATATGGGAACAATTGCGAGGTCAAGCAAGAAGAACAAGCTCCAATCTCCAAACCCTAGAAAATAGGTAGAATGTCCTGGACCATGAAGACAATGTCTGGGATTGTGTTGAGGATGAGTTATTTGACAACTTGGCAAAGTGACTATTCGATTACTTAACTTGGCAATGAAACCAACTTTTGAGTGTCCTGAAAGTGAACTACCTTCATTATGATACTAAAAACCACACCCACAGGTCAAAAAGACCCCTGCCCAGGTTAAGACCCTTCCCCTGAGCATGCGTAGTAGTAGAAGCATTAGGTAAGCCCTATTATAATTGTATGTTAATCACTAACCAATCAGTATCTAATAGGCGTGTTCTGGAAAAGTACTAACTTCTGGGTTTTCTGTATAAAAGGAGCATGAAAACCTGCTGTTGGGGTGCTTGATTTGTGGAAAAGTCTGCCAAGCACCCAGGACTGAATAAATACAATATCTCTCCTGAGCGTGTTAAGACTGGGTTATTGCACGCCGGGCATGAATCCACTTTTCAGGTAACACAGGCAGTAAGATGGGACTGAAGAAGAGCAGCTGTGGGGCTCTCCCAGCCCAGAGGAGTCTGGCTCTGCTGAATTTAACTTCTCCCAGCAAGGCGTTGTCCCCTAACATCTGGGTTTTCAATCCCCTCTGTTCATCCCTTGCTTGCCAAGATATTTTTTCTGAAGGAACTGCAGGGCAAAGCACACTCAAGGCCCCTTCAGCATTCAGAGGCCGTGGCAGCTCCTACCTCACACTTCTCCTGAGCTTTGTCATATCCTGTTTCTTCTTCTTCAACTCACCCTTTGCTTTGCAGTTCCCAACCATTTCTTCCCTCGTGGGAGGCAAGTCTTGCCAAAAGCTTGGCTAATGTGGTTGTGGGAACCTTCCTCACCCAAAATTAGCTGCACCAAACACCAGGCAGGAGCAGGTGCCTTTTCACCCCTGCTCACTGTCACACAAAGGGGCCCAGAGCCATGTAGTGCGTGTGGTTAGCACAGGACCCCCCCCCCCCCCCCAGGAATGCATGAGACACACAGGCACAGGTCTCAACACTGCCACCTTCCCTGGCTAGTGCAGGGTGGTAGAAGTCAGACCTAGAGCTGTGTGCTTCAGCCAAAACCGCTTCTCTGGGCTCCAAACTACTGTGACCAAGTAAAGTTCCAGTATACAAAGCACAGGTAGGACAGATGATCTGACAAACCTTTTGCTTTATGAGACCATCTGGCTCTGACACTAGCTCCCTGGAGCAGGGAGTGCAGAGCTGGCCCCGCTGCGTACAGCAGCACAGCCAATGCCAACTTCAAAGGAATGAGAATGTTTCTGCCCTTGATCTCCCACAAACCCAGGGCATAGCCCACAGGCTCACAGCAGCTCCAGGCAGCATCAAAGCCAAGACTGCAAAGGTTCACTGAAAAAAGGACACAGTAAAACTTAAACTAAATAAAAGCCTCAGCTGTATTAGAAAAGGAGATCTATTTCAGTCCTTTGGGAATCCAGCTTTATCCAAGAGTAATTCTGAGTCTTGGAAGGGTCCTTAAAGGCCTCATACCAGACTGGTGCAGGAAGACTTCAGCAGGTGGGGATGGGGAGACTGACAGGGTTAGTTAGAGGGGTCCCAGCTTGTAGTCTTGAAGTAATCCTGTATGCTTCTGGCAAGAGATTCACTGTGTGGGAAGGTCACCTGCTTCAGACATGAAACCAGGTATAAAGGGAAGGACGTTGAAAGAGAAGGGAGTGTTGCAGCATTAAGGACTGCAGCATTCCCTTGTCATGGTCTGACTAGGAAGTTCACTCTCCATGTGCTGCACAGAGCCCCCAGCTTCTGCCATCACAGAACCAGGTTTTGGCTCCATGTCAGCTCTTTTGTGCCCCGGGGACTCCCGCAGAGCCACAGCCTGTGGTCTCTCAGAGCAGACATGCAGGGAAGCTCCTCAGACATATTTGAGTTGCAGGTGCAGGCTAGCAGTTGCTGAGCTAAACTGTCCACACAGTTTGAAACATGGGCTACACTGCTGGAGCTCTCTTGTGTAGCCAGCTGAGATCCCACCCATCCCTCTACACACCTTCCCTGCCCTTCCTGCTGTCCTCCCCAGCAGGACTCTGGGAGAAATTCTGCCAGTGAGCAGCAACCTCCTGCTTTCAGTTCAGTTTCCACAGGGCCTATAGCAGGGAGAAAGCAGCGGCTGGGTCACCTGCAAGACACAAAGGGGGATTCAGCCCTTAGCAGGGGAGAAGCAGGTCCCCAGTGCTGCTGTGGATTGCAGTGTTGCAAAAGAAGCTTAGAAGCCAGATGAGGGAGGTGAGCATGCAGAGAAGTGGTGTAATGGGGAGGAGACCGTGCCAGCTGTGTCACAGGCTCTACTTAACCCTGGGGCTGGCAGCCAAAGCAGATGGCATCAGCCCTGTGGCACAGCCATCCATGCCTCTGTTTGGACACGGGTTGAGGTTTTCCTTGCAGCCAGGTCTGCGTCCCTGAAGGGAGGGAGCCTCGTTCAGGACTGGGACCAGCAGGTTCGGCAGATCCTGGCGATGCTCACACCCCTATAGCGTGTCAGCACCACTGGAGCACTGAACAGGGGAGGCTAGCCCAAGTGCCCAGGTGTTGTCCCAAAAATTGGGGGTTCATCACTGTTTTGCTAATTAGGGATACCAATTAAACTTGGACACCAGAGTGAAAAGAGTAGGTGTATTTTACTGGTGATAACCAAATAATGTAACAGAGTAATACAGAAAACATGCAGGAAGAAAAGGCAGAATAGTGCACTTAAAGCAACAAACAGGAAAATACAGGGTAATGCATCAAATCATTGCTACACGAGAGAGAGAATAGTGATTAAGAGAAATACATCACCACTTGCATATATTATCATCATCATCCAGACCCGCAGTCGCTGGGCAGCCCCGGTTACAGCGAGGATTTGGAGAGCCTGTCCCGGCAAGTGGGAAATCCTACGCGGTGCATCCACCCGTAGGTGAGGCATCCAAAGTCGCTGTGAGCGCGTCCAGCCTTATATACCCAAAAATCAGCAAACCAGAATAGCTGGCACCTTTGTTTTGAGCGGAAAGTTTCTGGTTTCATTCTCCTGTTGGATTCCACCCAAAGCCTGGCCAGGGCTCAGGGGGGAACCAAGGGAGTTTCTAACAAGGCCAAATACGTGGGTTCTCAGCCTTGAACAAGGCTAAACAAGGGAAGTTGGATACATTCTCTCAGCATTTCATCCTCACTACTGATTATATTCTAAGCTGCATCTTTCACTAGTGAGCTTACATACTTTGTTAATGACTACATACTAGGTTAGCAGCTTTGGCTCTGGGCCTGTTGCTCAGGCTTCAGTACTTCAACACTTTAGCACTTTTTACACCAGCATAAGTGGGTTGTTATAACTTAGTACAATACCTACTAGCACAATGGTTATCAGTTATAAAATATACAGGATTCATCTATAGGTCAACTCTGGCTTGGGCCTGTTGTCCAAGCCTTAGCACTTCAATGGTAGACATTGAAAGGGTGACATCATCTTGTTCCAACAGGACAGCCTGATATTTAACCAGCCTGCTGGGAGAAATCCAATGGTGTCCCTTGTTCTCTAGGAGAGCTATCACTCCATGTGGTACAAATACAGTTATAGCTTGTCCCAAAGTCAGTTTCCTGGGCTATTCTTAAATCCTTGTGGTAATACAGTCCAACACAATTGAGTCTTCTGTCCAGTAGTCGGGCTTTCTCATTCAAAGGCAAAAATGAGTTGACTCTGTTCATCCACAGGAATAAAAAAAAAAATCTTTTAAATCTAAAACAGTAAAATAGACGTTATTTTCAGGAATGGAAGCAAGTAATGTATACAGATTAGGCACCATGGGGTGGATGTCGACAGTGCGAGCATTTATTTCTCGTAGGTCTTGGACTAACATATATTCTTGAGAATGGGGTTTTTGGACCAGTAAAATGGGAGTGTTAAATTCTGACTGACATTCCCTCATGATTCCATATTCCAAAAAAGAATTAACAAGTGGCTCCAGTCCTTTTCTCACTTCCAATTTGATATTTTTTTCTTACGGGTTGCACCCCATTTTTCAATTCAATTTTAACTGAGGAAATATTTGCACATCCCAGTCTGCCTGATGCCCATATCAGTGGTATTACTGCATTGGATACTTCTTCTGAAATGTCTATATATTCTTTCTCCTTCTGGA
The DNA here is from genome assembly GCF_031877795.1 of Strix aluco. Lineage (NCBI taxonomy): Eukaryota > Metazoa > Chordata > Aves > Strigiformes > Strigidae > Strix > Strix aluco. The sequence goes on along the minus strand of NW_027436512.1, from coordinate 2,317,907 downwards.
TTAGCAAACACATCTGGGCTTTCCAAGCGTTTTCTGCAGGAATATGCAACTGCACTGAGTTTTCAGAAAAGGTTATTTGAGCATTTAGTTTACGTAGTAGATCTTGTACTAATTCAGGATGCATCCTAAGGGGGAACAAGGGGGAATTCATCAAGAAGTAGTTCTGCCCATTTCAGTACCGAATAAACCAGGTAAATGGGGGACGTCTCCACAGTTACTGCCATGTATCTTTTTCAATATGCCTTATGCAGATTTTCCAAAAAAGGTTGTAGAGTATTCCCACATGAATATACCTTACACAACTACCAAACAGGACCCAAAAGTCCTCCAGATGCCTGCTACTTCCCACCAAATCTTCCCCCCCCTCCCCCTTCCTTAAATTTCTGTTTAGAAAATATCTCTTTTTCCAATACCGTTGCATCATTGAGTCGTTTACCGCCTGACACCAGAGGGGATCCAGAGGAGTCCCCAATGAAGAGGTTGGTGCATGCTGGAGTCCTGTCCGGTCTGATTCTCCGCTGTCAGGTGTGGCAAGACGATCCGGGCAAGGCCCTTATGGCTGTCCCACCTGGGTCACCAGAAACTGTTGTCCCAAAAATTAGGGGTTCATCACCTGGAGTGCACACGCCCAATTCACACACAGGATGGAGGTATCTTCCTTTATTAAATGAATGCGCATGCACGGGTGCCTGTCCCAAGACAGCACACCGTGGTCGCAAAAACTACAACTGTTTATACATGCAATCTGTACATATTCAATACATTGATACACATCTACTAAGTGATTGGTCATAATCTCTACACTTAGCATGTAAATTAGCACGCATGCCTAGTTTGCCCTCTCCCCTTTCTTCTTTTGAGTCTGGGTGTAATTAGAGTTGGTGGTTGATGAGTCGGTGGTCCCGATCTCCCCCTGCTGGAATTACCTTCTACCTAGTTTCCTCATAATTTGGCAGACATAGGCAGGTCGTCGCAGCTCGTTGTCTCTACTTCCCATTGATCCTACCTAGGCTCCTGCTTTTTGACATGCATATACAATAGAGGATTGTTTGCAGGTTAATTGTTTCTACCATTATCCTAACAGCTAATCATTTGGTTCTACAGTGTTCCTAACAAAACTGACCTCTAACCTTTCCACTTTTCTTTTAATAATACAACATCAGTTCTTCTGTTTAACACTTTTTTTAGTTGGAACGCTGTTTACAAGTTTTAAAAAAACCTATAGATGTACTGGTAGGCACATGAACTCTCCAGCCTTTCTCTATTTAACTGTCTTTATATGACTGATACTGTCTTCTATAATGAGTTTACTGCCGCGATTGAGAGACGGGAGGCAGGCTTGATGCAAGCAAAGTTCTCCACTTTATTACATGTAACACTCATTTTTATAGAAAATCAGAAGATGCACGTGTTAAATTGATTGCTATGCTTCAGAATTCTTATCAGTGTGCGCTAATTGGTAGCTACTTAAACTTTAGCAATTGGACTAATAGCAACTAAGCCGCTCCTGTAAAAAACTCTAAATTCCTAGCTGTCTGCACCGTCTTCGGCCCTTTATCAAGCATGACTCACAGGTTAGCAATTCTTCACCATATCAGCACTTTTCTCAGCGCTTTTCTCTTCCCTTTTTCAGGCCTCCCAAGGTTTGTAGCCTACAAGTTCCAGTACGTCCCCCTCTAACAACGGAGCAGTACAGGACGTTCTGTCTGAGTCCTTCAGGTCATACCCAACATCTCCTCCTTCCTTTTGCACAAAAAGAATCTTTTTCACGGAGCGTTCCATCAATCGTTGCAGACATTGTAACAAACAGGGTAAAAAAAGCAATAAGAGAATAAAAACAGTTAAAGCATAAACAATAGTCTTCATTAAGCTTCTTATCCACCCTGATAGCCCCCACTCTCCAAAGAGTTTGTCTAACCAATCCCAGCGATCATCTTGTTGGAGATTAGAGACTCCCTTTTTAAGTTGTTGAATACTGGCATGAATCGATTCTGAGTGGTCAGAGAGATTCATACAGCACATACCTTCAAAATCTTCACAACCATGGCCTTGTGCTAAAAGCAAAAAATCTATAGCAGCTCTATTTTGCAATGTGGCATGGCGAATGCTATCTACATCTAACAGAAGACCAGACAATGCCTTGCTAGTGGCATTCGTCTGTTTAGCAAGCCAGCAGCCAAGCTTATCTAATGTTGCTAACGCTTTCCCAGCAGCGGCTCCTGGTAGCAAAAAAGAAGCAAAAAAGCGGTGACTAAAAGACCAAAATTCTGTATTATCGTCACAGTTGGAGGTATATGCATGAAAGCCACGCTTTGCCCTGTAGGGTAAGCGATGTTGTGAAATCATAGATGTATTAGGAGTGTGGCAGGTGCATCCGCCCAGTGAAAGCAGAGCTTCCTGGCTGTTGAAACGTGGCAGCTTTTGGCTGTCTTTGTTTTCAGGGTCTCGCGGTAGCTGAGACCTTTGACCAATGGGAGCCGCTATTGACTACAGGTCAGATTCGGCCTGGGTATAAATGGAGTCCCCTGGGGGAGCCATTTGGAGCTCGTCCCCTGGAGCTGCACGCTGCGGTCAGAGGACTCTCCCCTTGGGTCAGGACGCTGCCCAAGGAAACTCCTCGAGGTACTTTGGGTCGGGACGCTGCCCTGAGCAGGTCCTCGAGGTTGAGAGCCCTCACTTTCTAGGTGAGTGATAGAGCGTTTTGGGTTGTCGTTAAACCCTAGGCTGTGAAGCTTTGTTTTTCGTTTTGGGTTCTCGTTAAACCCACGAAGTGAAGTTTACGTTTGGGGTTCCCGTTAAACCCCTAGGCTATGAAGCTGTGTTTTTCGTTTTGGGTTCTCGTTAAACCCACGAAGTGAAGTTTTCGTTTGGGGTTGTCGTTAAACCCCTGGGGTGTGAGGCTTTGTTTTACGTTTCGGGTTCCCGTTAAACCCTAGGAAGTGAAGTTTTCGTTTGGGGTTGTCGTTAAACCCCCGGGGAGTGGGGCTTTGTAAAGTATTTCGGGTTACTGTCAAACCCCAGAAAGTTATTCTGTTCTCCTCTTGCGGACATTCGGATCTGTAATCTACGGAGAGCTGACTGGTGGTTTTATGGAAAAAATAAATCTATTTATTTTTTTAAATTGGTGGTGGGTTGCTTATTTGGAAGCCTCCGTAACAATTGGCGTAGTCGGCAGGATGTCAATAGAGGAGTTGTTACAGAAATATAGCTGTGCCCCTTCCCCTTTAGAGATACAGTGGGCAAAAGAGAGGCGGCTTGACCCGGTAGAAGTTGTGAGAAAGTTGAAACAGAGCCGGGGAAGTTGGTGGATAAGCAGAAATGAAGGAAAAATGTGCGCCATATTAGGTGCTTGCTTGACTCAGGCGCAGGACTACTTTGCAGCAGTGGAGCTGGCAGAAGGAGTACAAAAGGCGGCTGGCATTCAGGCGATGAATAAGAGGGGGCGGTGTGGAATTCCGCTTGCGGCGCCGGTGGATCCCAGCCACCTTAAACCTCTCATCAGAGGGCTCCCGGATGCCTTAAAGACACATATCCAGTCCCTTAGAGAGATGGGCTGGATTGATTTGAGTGGGGGTGGGGGTGAAAATCGGAGGGTTCGACAAGTTAGTCGAACAGCTTCCCCCGCTGAACAGCCTGCTCGTAGAGAGTTTGAATTGCCCCGAGATAAGTTAGGCCGATTTTATGAGTCAGGAAGGAATGATCTTTGGCAGAAGGCACTGGCACTGGGGGTGCCCCGGGCCGGGTTGCATGGGCGGTCTACTGATAATATCTTAAAGTTGGTGGAATTGCTGGAGGGGAAAACTCGAAAACAAAGGGAAACACAGGTAACTCTACTCCCTCAGGAAGGGAAAATTAACCCTTTTGTGGCATCGAGGGGGGAGTTGAGAGAGTTAAAAAAACTAGTAGCTGCGGTTTGGGGATCGGGCCGCCCACTCCGCACGGTGAATTCCTGCCAATGGTCCGCTGATAAGGAACCTTATATATATATATTCCTGTGGGTCCTAAACGGATAAGTTTGGAGTTTTCAATTGACATAGGGGCTCGAGTTAGTGTTTTAAATAGACAACAAGTCACTGAGTTAGGATTTAAACCATCAAGGAAATTTACAAATATAGTAGGTGTGACGGGGGCAATAGAAAAATGTCCCCTAGTGAGAACACATTTCTCTTGTAATTCTCTAGTTTGGCCAGTCCGTAAGCTAGATGAGCATTGGTGGTTAACAATTGATTATTGGAGATTGAATAGCAATATTCTACCTTTAACAGCTGCTGTCCCAAATATATCACCAGTAGTAGCAGCAATACAGGTAGCTGCTCATTTATGGATGGCTGCTTTAGATGTTAAAGATATGTTTTCTATGATTCCTCTGAGAGATGAAGATAAGCCTCAGTTTGCTTTTACCTGGGAGGGGATTCAATATGCTTTCAATCGACTCCCACAAGGGTATAAACATTCTCCCACTATTGCTCATAATACTTTGGCCAAGCTTCTTGATATGGTGGAGATGTTCTTGGGTGTTCATATATATCAGTATATAGATGATATATTGGTGGGTGGAAATATTAAAGAACAGGTAGGACAAGTGGCTGAGATTATTTGGGACCTGTTAACTAAAAATGGGTTAGATATTCCATCTTTTAAGTGTCAAGGTCCTGGACAAGAAATTAAATTTTTAGGAGCTTGGTGGGTGGTTGGAGCAATTGTAGTACCCGATGATATTTTATCAGTTATTGAGAAGGGACAGATACCAGGTAATAAGGTAGAACTGCAGCAACTGTTGGGTTATTGGAGGAAGTATATACCAGGGTCTCCAGTAATTGCCTGCCCTTTATATGATTTGCTGCGGAAAAATAGAGCATGGGACTGGACGTTACAGTATACAGAGGCCCTGAATGTTTTAAAGGATGAACTTAAAACTTTCAGAAGTTGGGGCCCTTACATCTACAGGATTCACTGAGAGTGGAGTGGGGATTTGCAGAACACGCCTCTTATTGTGGTGTGTTCCAGAAGGGACCACAAGGACCAGTTAGACCTTTGTTATTTTCTTCCACTTCATTTAAGGAGGCTGAACGGCGGTATACAGAGTGGGTAAAGGGCCATGTAAGAGATGGAACCCCTGCTGCAAAATGGAATCAACAAGTAGATCATTTGGCCCAAATTAGGGTAGTTAATAGTGACAAAGGAGATTGGGATTGGTTGGTTGAGTGGCTACATATTAAGCGAGGTCACTCAGGGAAAATAGATCTTTATTATGAGTGTCGGTCCCGGGGATGGCCTGTGCCAATGAAGATGTGTGAAGCAATTCTTATGGCTTGTCCACAATGTCAAGTGAGGCTTAAGATTAACCATCCAAATCAAGCACCAGCCCAACATATTAAAGAAGGTAAGGCACTTTGGAGCACCTGGCAAGTTGATTATGTTGGTCCTTTAAAGCCATCTCATGGAAGAAGGTACATCTTGGTGGGAGTAGGGGTGGTATCGGGACTAACTATGGCTACAGCTGTTAATGTAGCTACTGGAGGCCAAACAGTCCAAGTTTTAAAAGGATGGTTTGGCATTTTGCCCATTTCTGAATGTATTCAGAGTGATAATGGGTCACATTTTACAGCTGCAGTGGTGCAAGACTGGGCACGAGGGGAAGGTATTGAGTGGGTGTTTTATACACCATATTACCCTCAAGCCAATGGCATGGTGGAGCGATATGTATGCCAGCCTGTCATGGTGAAGTTGCTCCTAGTTGGCATTGTGTCTATGGTCCTGGTAAAATCTAGGGGTTTATATGCCTGGGAGGCTTTAGATAAAGGTGAGGAAACCCACCGAATTAGTGTCCAATGGATAATCTCTGATTTTTAACTTGATGCCCGGGTTTTGATCCGAGGCCTAGTTTTGTTTTTATTAGGACCTCGGAGGAATGGATGATGTCGACATCTTGCCTGGCTGTGGGGATCCATATGGACAATCAAGATCCTGATGACAACGGGGTGGTGAAGGAGTCTTGTGAAATTGACAGCCCTCAGAAGAATATGATTGGACTTGGTGTTGTTATATTGGGCATTGATTGTTTGTTTTGTTAGAATGGTTAACCAGCCTTTTCAATTTTGACTGTATAATTACCTAGGGATGACAATCCATAATGAGCATGGAGACTCACCGGACCGCGCTCCCTTTTAACCTTGGAGGCAAGAGGTGACTGCGCCACCACTCCAAGGAAACCAGCCGAATCATGACTGTAGTCACGGGGTGGATTGTGGCAGGTGCATCCGCCCAGTGAAAGCAGAGCTTCCTGGCTGTTGAAACGTGGCAGCTTTTGGCTGTCTTTGTTTTCAGGGTCTTGCGGTAGCTGAGACCTTTGACCAATGGGAGCCGCTATTGACTACAGGTCAGATTCGGCCTGGGTATAAATGGAGTCCCCTGGGGGAGCCATTTGGAGCTCGTCCCCTGGAGCTGCACGCTGCGGTCAGAGGACTCTCCCCTTGGGTCAGGACGCTGCCCAAGGAAACTCCTCGAGGTACTTTGGGTCGGGACGCTGCCCTGAGCAGGTCCTCGAGGTTGAGAGCCCTCACTTTCTAGGTGAGTGATAGAGTGTTTTGGGTTGTCGTTAAACCCTAGGTAGTGAAGCTTTGTTTTCGTTTGGGGTTGTTGTTAAACCCCTGGGGTGTGAGGCTTTGTTTTACGTTTCCGGTTCCCGTTAAACCCCAGGTAGCGAAGTTTGCGTTTGGGGTTGTCGTTAAACCCCCGGGGAGTGGGGCTTTGTAAAGTATTTCGGGTTATTGTTAAACCCCGGAAAGTCATTCTGTTCTCCTCTTGTGGACATCCGGATCTGTAATCTACGGAGAGCTGACTGGTGGTTTTATGAAAAAAATAAATCTATTTTTTTAAATTGGTGGTGGGTTGCTTATTTGGAAGCCTCCGTAACAAGGAGTCAGGACAGGGAGGCGTCCGAGGCTACATGGACCTCCCTTTATATAAGAAGGAATAACAGGCCACGCTCTGTCCCCACAAATAAAGAATATCCCCAACAGTAACAAAAAAGGAGCATTGATAGATTTAGACAGGTTTGTTGCTGTGTAATTACAGCAGGCACTAGCATTTTTAAAAATAGGATGAGCAGGAGAAACATCCCATGCTTTAGACTGATTCTTTCCGGTATAGTTAAACTTAACACAAAAATCCATTTTTACTGATCCAAGGAGTTCAATTTCTTGTGGTTCCAGAGTAGCCTGTGGGAGAAAGGAGACCCATGCATCCCATTCACTCGTTAAATTTGGTGACAGAGCTGGAAAAGCATATTTTACACTTTCAGGTATTGGCCACTTATCTAGCGTCAGACCCACGAGGCATGTGGAAAAGGGGTTGTTAGGTGAGGCGGTGGCAAGACACAAAGTGTCTTGTCCAGTTATATTTGCTAGCGTGACCCATACATTGACCTTAGGGAGTGCAGGGGGAAATAAATAGCCCTGCGCTATTGTCATGAGCGCCAGGAAAACAGATATTATTTTAAAGAATTCTTTTTGCCCCCTTTTCTCTTCCATGCAAATCGCTTCCTGCATTTTTCTTTGGTCCCCTCCCAGGCCTGTTTAGGAACAGCCCAGATAGAGGGTACAAAGTTCTGCTTATTGCACTCAATATTACTGATCAAAGCTTCCTTCGCTCGCTGGGACACTAGCTGTGCCCAATTCTGACAACACTCCCAATACTCATCACTGCCTAGTTCCACATGCCCGGTGATAAGTACAATTTTACCAACGTCCACCTCCTTTTCCAGGCATTCGTCACACCAACGGCGGGCTAGGGTTGCTTTACGCCACCCCTCCTTTTCACAGCTATAACATACACACAGGACCCAGGGTTTACAATACCCACATACAGTACAGACAATGTCCGTCACAAATACTTCTTTGCTTTGGCCCATCTAAGGATCCCCAGTTTATGAAGCTTCGTAGGTGTCCTCCATAGCCTCAAGAAGGTCAGGAAGTTGTTCCGGAGGATGATCTGGAGGTTGAGCAGAGTCCCTGCTGGGCTTGTCGGGCACTCGAGGCAGGGATTCACGGAAAGGACGCACGTTCTTTGCTGGAATCCACCTGGGGCCTTTTTCTGTAGAGACACAAGCATAACCTCTTCCCCACGTGACAAGAGGATATGGTCCCATTATTTTACCTGTTTCCGGGTCGCGAACCAACACTGGGGCTTTAACTCGTGTCTCGAATGAAGTATTCGCGTTGAAATGTCGAACTATCGGAGGATTGTTATATAGCAAAGAACAATTCAAGAAATTAAAAACATACAAAGCTTTCTGTAGTCGTTCCTCAGGGGTGGCAGCCCCTACTCCCCCTTTTTGTTGTTGTAGTAAGCGCTTTAAAGACTGATGAGAGCGTTCAATTAGAGATTGACCTGTAGGGGAATGAGGGATGCCAGTAGTGTGAATTACACCCCAGGAGTCAAGAAAGGTTTTTGTTGCAGTTGAGACATATGCAGGACCATTGTCCGTTTTTATCTGAGAAGGTATGCCCAAGGTGGCAAAAGCACGCATTAAATGTTTACGAACGTCACGTGCCTTCTCTCCTGTGTGGCAAGAAGAAAACAAAGCGCCTGAAAAGGTGTCAATGGAAGAATGGACATATTTCAATTTACCAAATTCTGGATAATGCGTAACGTCTGTTTGCCATAGTTGTAAGCTTTGTAGACCTCTAGGATTAACCCCTCCTGCTATCGATGGGAAAGAATGCCTTTGGCAGTCAGGACACACGGTGATAATATTAGATGCTTGTTGGGAGGTAAGCCCAAACTGTTGTTTGAGACCTCCAGCATTCTGGTGAAAAAAGGAATGGCTGAGTTTAGCTTGTGCTATGTGATCCGGCAATACCTGTACTGGTAATGTCAGCATATCTGCTCGTCGGTTCCCTTCTGCAATAAAACCAGGTAAAGCAGTATGTGATCTGACATGCATAACAAAATAGGGATGAGGGCAAGAATCCAAAAGAAAGATAAGCTCTTGTAATAAAACAAATAGCTCAGAATGTGAGATATCACGTAATACAGATGCTTCAGCTCGCTCAACAATCCCTGCAACATAAGCTGAATCAGCAATAAGGTTAAGTGGTGTAGACCACCTCTGAAAAACTCGAACAACTGCAGCCAGTTCCACTATCTGGGGAGAACCAGGAATGGTCTCTATGTCTGAGTCCCATCGTCCGTGCTGGTCGTCCCACCATAAGATGACTGATTTGTGCGATTTCCCAGACCCGTCCGTAAATACAGTAAGGGCTTGTAACGGCTGGTCACTTCTTTTCGGCCTGGATATCAAGTGAATATTGGCATTAAGCAGTTTGTGCGAAGGTGGGTGGGATGTGAGTTGACCCATATAGTCTGCCAGTGCCATGCTAAAAACGTCTGATTGCTGATAAAGCCATTGTAGATACATGCTTGTCACAGGTAGGCAGATACAAGTAAAGTCTACCCCCGATAATGTTAGTAAGCGTTGTCTGGCTTTAATTATTAAAGAAGCAAACATCTCATGCTGTGTCAAAATAGTTTTTGTAGATTGATTTGGCAAAAAAATCCATTCAATAATTAACAGTGGGTGTGGCTTCTGAGAGTCCCATTGAAAAATCAGTGCATGAGGCTGTCGAGCAGGATTTAAAATAATGAGATGAAAAGGTAATTCAGGAGCCCACCAGTGAACTTGCCTGTTGGTGATCGCTGTGGCAACCTTTTGCAAAGAGGCAACAGCCTCAGAGCCGAGACTGGGGGGGGAACACAAGTCAGTATCCCCTTTAAGCAGTTCAAATAAAGGACTTAAGTCTGCATTAGAAATTCCCAACAGCGGTCGGACCCAATTGATTGTTCCCAACAATTTCTGTACATCATGCAAGTTTCTAATGTCTGTCTGTATCTGTAAGGGTTGAGGAACTATAGTCTGAGCCCTGATGCGCCAACCTAAGTACTTCCATGGTGATATTTTTTGAATTTTTTCCGGCGCAATACAGAGGCCTGCCGAATTGACAGCAGCCGTGACAAGGGCTATAGCTTCCTCCATGACCTCGTGATGTTGTGTGGCCACCAAGATGTCGTCCATATAATGATATAACAAAACATTAGGCATCGTGGCCCTAACAGGACTAAGTACTTTAGCTACATACCACTGACAAATTGTAGGACTATTCTTCATTCCTTGTGGCAGCACAACCCACTGGTACCTTTGCAACGGGGCTTGCATGTTGACGCCTGAAACTGAAAAGGCAAATTTAGGAGCATCATCAAGGTGCAGTGGGATATTGAAAAAGCAATCTTTAAGATCAATGACAGTCAAACACCAATTTCGAGGAATCATAGTAGGGGACGGGAGTCCTGGTTGGAGGGCCCCCATGTCTTCCATAGCGTCGTTAATTTTTCTGAGGTCGTGGAGCAAGCGCCACCTGCCGGTTTGTTTTTTAATGACAAAAATAGGCGAGTTCCAAGGACTGGTAGAAGGCACAATATGCCCTTTTGTTAATTGTTCTGTAACTAATTCTTGGAGGGCGCGAAGCTTTTCCAGTGGTAGGGGCCATTGATCTACCCAAATAGGGGTATCGGTCTTCCATGTCAATTTAAGGGTGTCGCGCGCTTCAATGGCCCCTTCTAAAAATGGGTCCGAATGGACATTCCCCACTGGGACAGCACATCATGCCCCCACAGGATCAGAGGGACAGGTAACACAAAAGGTTTAACAGAGGCTATATGCCCCTCTGGACCTTGAATCTGAATTAATTCCACACTTTGACGGCTGTTACCAGTTCCTCCAATTCCAGCTAACGTGTGGGAAACATTAGCCAGAGGCCATTGCGGAGGCCACTTAGCCAGAGATATTATCGTGACATCAGCTCCAGTATCAATAATTCCATTTAGTACTACTTGCTGCTCTCCACGAATAAGGGTACATTGACATGCGGGTTGCTTCTGAGAAATAGATTGCACCCATAGAATTTGTGGGTTCCCTGTAGACCCAAATCCTCCCCGCCTTTGATAAGATTGACTAGGAGCGGGGGAGTTCGTCCCCACAGGAATCAATATTAATTGCGCTACACGACTACCTTTAGGTATCGTGCAGGGAGGAAACGGGGTCCATGCCATAATTTTAATTTCGTCAGTACTGTCAGAGTCAACGACCCCTGGTAATACAAAAAGCCCTGACAATGTAGTAGATGACCTTCCTAACAACAGCGCTTGTGTTTTAGGGGGTAAGGGTCCCGAGATATCTGTCGACAGCAAGTGAACTGAGCAATCAAGTAATGTTACTGTGTGGGCGGTTGCCAGGTCCAATCCTGCGCTCCCGGCTGTTGCTGGACGAAGACTTGAGGCGCTGCTGCTTCCCTCCGTGAGGGCTGGAATGCTGGCTGCGGCTGGAATGTCGGCTGCGGCATTTGTGTCTGCGCGCGTCGCTGCCCCGTGCTCCACGACCGGTTTCCCTGTATCAGTTGACCCTGAAAATCATACTTAGACCGACATTGATTAGCATAATGACGCCCTTTTCGGCATCTAGGGCAAACCCCAGGGGCTTGGTGCCTAGCCCCCACATTCATAGTCAGGCAATTCTTTTTAAAATGCCCTGATTTACCACAGCCATAGCAATTTCCCAAGCTTGACGGACCGCGCATGGCTGCAAGGGCAGCAGCCATGGCCTCAAATTTATGATCCACAGTGCCAATTCTATTATAAGCCTCCACCATTTCAACCAGTGTAGGATTCGGATTAGGAAGGGATTTCAGGAGCTTTTTACAATCCACATTAGCATTTTCAACAGCCAGTTTCAGCAACAGAATGTCCCGCGCTTCCACATTATCTATCTGACGCTCCAGAGCCTGCTTTAATCTATCAATAAATTGCATATAGGGCTCTCGAGGTTCTTGAATAATAGTTGTAAAAGCTTTCTGTGGCTTCTGTGTGTCCGGGACCTTAAAAAAGGCCTTTTTCGCTTCATCACGGATCGCTTGTAGAGCCTCCCGAGGGATATCCCGAGCCTGGGCTACCGGATCAGTGTGCTGACCCGTGTCGGTAAGATGCTCTATAGTTAAAGCAGCCACAGCTTGATTAGCATGACCCGCAAACGCACGGAGAAGTTCTTGGAGCCCTCCCCTCCACTGCGACTCCCACAACGAAAACTGAGTCGGAGTTAACAGTAATTGCGCTAAGGATTTTAAATCATGAGGAGTCATGACATAGGTATCAAAAACCGAAGCTAACAGGCTTGCGAAATAAGGAGAGGAAAGCCCGTGCTCAGTGATGGTATGGCGCAACTCCTTAATTACAGAGAAAGATAAGGCTTCCCATTGTGCCCCCCGGCCCTGATAAATCACAGGAGCAACTATCATTTTTGCAATCTCGAGATCCCCTTCTTTTAAGGCTTGGCGTTTTATATTAGCCCATGCGTCGCGTGGGTCAGGGGGACATAAGTCCGGCTCCTTCTCGGGATCTACCGGCCCCGAATCAAAGGAGTCCTCCCCCGCAGGATAATTTGCGGCGCCAACCTCTGGGGGTCCTCGGCAACTTTGACTTTCTGAAAGCGGAGAAGGGACCGTGGGGGTAACGGTCGGGACGGCGGGGGTATTCCCTTTAGTCTTTACGTCGCCATTATTACTCTCCTCTTGAGCTTTTAAAGCTTCAAAAATGATCCTCCACCATGGGAGCATATGCTGTGCTTCTACATTCCCCGATGTGGCAGAATCCCACAACTTCACCCCCACATCATCCCAAAGTTCCCGCGTAAAAATACTAGAAGCAGTTACAGCGGGTATCTTCATTTGTACCCATTTAAGCATGGCTTTAAGGTTGTGCCCAGAGATAACTTTCCCATGCTTTTGAAGAAGAGCTTTCATAAGCTCATGTACGTCTCTCTCCGGGGAAGACGCTTGATTCCCCATGTTTCCCACAGCTCACCTCTCTACTCTGGAGGGATTTCAGGCTGGCCGGCTCCTGCTTCCTTTCAGCATCTCATTCAACGTTCCGTGGGACTCGCAGCCTGCCGCGCAGATAGGCGGTTCCTGGACCCGATCGCGTCCCGGACTCGGATCACGTCGGGGTCACCAATTTGCCGCGATTGAGAGACGGGAGACAGGCTTGATGCAAGCAAAGTTCTCCACTTTATTACATGTAACACTCATTTTTATAGAAAATCAGAAGATGCGTGTGTTAAATTGATTGGTTGCTATGCTTCAGAATTCTTATCAGTGCGCGCTAATTGGTAGCTACTTAACCTTTAGCAATTGGACTAATAGCAACTAAGCCGCTCCTATAAAAAACTCTAAATTCCTAGCTGTCTGCACCGTCTTCGGCCCTTTATCAAGCATGACTCACAGGTTAGCAATTCTTCACCATATCAGCACTTTTCTCAGCGCTTTTCTCTTCCCTTTATCAGGCCTCCCAAGGTTTGTAGCCTACAAGTTCCAGTACGTCCCCCTCTAACAACGGAGCAGTACAGGCCGTTCTGTCTGAGTCCTTCAAGTCGTACCCGACAGTTTACAGATTTTGGTTAAATACTTTGTTTCACAGTGTATCTTGCTTATAAGGTATTATCCTGAGCATCTATGTTTCTAGTTCAGCTAGGAAGATAGCTTCAAGTTTAATCCAGGTTAAATAAATAAAAAAAGTTAAACCAAGAAACCTCTGTTTAATAGTTTAATGAAAAGATGCAAGTGTATCGCAGAAAGCGGAGATGCTCACCTTCTTTGCCAGGCTTTCAAAGTGTCATTTTAAGTTATTTTTCCCATTATTAACTTTGAGCTTCAATTGAATAATTACACTTTTAACAAATTCCCTTGAGTACCTACGGATATTGGTGACCTTTTCTTCCTTGTGCAGCTCAGAGTGTGAGAGACCTGCTGTGGCTGTGGGGTCAAGTTAGATGACTAGAAGTCTTCAGCTGAGGAATTCTTTTGACTGATGTTGGTTGAACTTCATAAGCACCATGTTATGATATGGATTAATACCCTGCTGTTGTGGAAAGTGGCAAGGAATTGGAGCATGGTACTGGCAGGTTCGGTCTAACAGCTAGGTGAGGACATCTTAAAAATGAAAGGAAATGCTGCCGGCTAATGGTTGTGTCTCAGTTTATGTTCCCTCTATACTGCTCATGAGTGTCCATATGCTTATCCTTTTTTGTTGGAAAGAACTGTAATGGAGTTGAGTACCTGCACTCAACATGGAAGCCTGTGTTCGGAGACCTTCAGTTTATGGCCATCCTATACTGAGAGAAAATTAAATGGAAGTGTTGTAAGGTGTATTGTAGGAGTCTGGGCCGCGCTGGAGGGAAGTTAGTGCAGACAGAAGAATGCAAGGACGAAGACAAGGCCAGCAAAATAAGGCTGGCAAAAACACACAAGACAGCAGATAAGTGAGAAACACCTGTGGTCAGCAAAAGCACACAAGTCTGAGCAAAACAGGGTATGAGATAAGGGAGTTTTGGCAAGTTTTGGGCTTTACGTGCTAATTGCAATTAACCAATGCAAATGCTTGTAGAGGCGCGTGAACAGCGCGTGTAGATGACCTGTAGCCTATTAGAAGATAGATGAGTGCGTGTACGGAACTTAGTAGAGTATAAATGTAACCAGAAAAGGAATAGAAAAAAACTAGAACAATAACTATAATAAAAGATGGACGACCTGATCATCACATTGGTGTTGCGTCGTTTCTGTTCCCGCACGGAGAAATAAGGACCCCGGCTAATGGTGACTCCGACAAATGGTGACCCCGACGTGCCAACGTGCCAAAGTGCTGACGTGCCGGCATGCCGATGTGACCTGCTATCAATGTGAGTGATTTACTATCGACGTGATTTACGACGTGATAGAATCGTTGCTGATTCTGATAGAATCGCCTGAACAGAAGCAGGAGGAAGGCGGGGGCTGTCGGCCGGCGTTATCAGAGGTAAGCCGGGCTGCCCGAGAGAGGCAGGAGCGGATCCGCGCTAAGCCGGGAAAGTAGGGGCTTAGATACCCACAGCATGGGGCTCGCTGCATCAGCGACAGAAAAGGCTGCAGTTCGAACTTTGATGCAGCTCGCAGAGGAGACAGAGGTGGATCTCAAGGAAGGGGATTTAGCCACGCTGCTTCTCTGGTGTAGACGTAGGACATTAGTCACTAATACTGATCAGTTGTATGATGAAGAAGTTTGGGAATCTATTGGGACTGATTTGTGGGAATCGATTCAAGCAGGGAAAAAGGAAGCGAGAAAATTAGCACCTACTTATCGAAGTGTTCGATTGATAGTGGAAGCAATGAAAGGTCGGGCTTGTGTTGCTGCTGCTGCTGCTCGCGCGATTGCTGCCGCTGAGTGGAAGGAGAGTGACAAGGAGGAGAAAGAGAAGGAGGAAAAGAACTTGTTATTTGATGGTGTGCCTGCGTCCTCTAAAGTTGTGTGTCCCGTGTCAGAAAGGGAATTTTGGGCAGGTCCTAGGATTGAGATCGAACCCTGGGTGCCGCCAACAATGCCCTCTGCCCCACCTTTGCCTGGTTCACCTCCTCCTGATACTTTGTCGAATTCCATAGACCCAGTTAAAGTGCCGCTCCCTATGGATGTGGATGATGAGTCGTCTCGGGCAGTCTATCCTAAACCTCATTCTGAACAGCTTGCTAGTCTGTTAAAACAACAAGAGAAAGCAATGTCTGACCTTTTGGATGAAATGCAACGGCTAGATTGTGGGTCAGCCAAACAGGCTATTCATGAGGCGTATAGAAAGGCTCATCAAGCCATAAGGGATGGTCTGAAAGCGGTCGAAGAGAGCGTCTGTGGGCCAGAAGCTAGGGGTGCGCCCGGAGGGCAAAATAATTCTGAGAGACCCCCACAAGAGACTCAGATTACTGAGGAGGAATTGAGAGAGAAGGAAAAAAGAGCCAGAGCTTGGGTAATGCAGCCGTTAGAGGACGGAGAGATGACTCCAGAAGAGGCGGGTAGTTATCTGAGAGGTAAATTTGGAAATGGGCTTACATCAAAGGAACGGAGAGCATACGCAAAATATAAAGAGTTAGATAAGGGAGGAGGAGAAGTTAGTTCAACGACTCCATTAAAACGGGTTGCTGGATGGCTGCAGGGCAAAGACGAAAGAAAAGGACATGAAAACAATGCCGCTTCTTCGGCATCCGGTCCTTCCGCGCCTGATCCGCCCCCCCCCCGCAGGACCCTAATTATACTGTGGGGCAGAGATGGAAGGGGGTGATTGAACATGCAGTTATAGAAGGGCAGATGCTGCCACCTAGTGTCATGGCAATGCCAGTTGTCGTGCAAGGGAACCGGCGGGTGTGGCATCCATTTGACTGGAAGACTGTGACTCAGTTACAAAGAACAGTCATGGACTTTGGGTATGATAACAAACAAGTTATGACCGTGATACAATCCTTCTTTCGCAATCAAGATTTAGTGCCGACTGATATCAGAGCACTTTTGGAGATTATCCTTCCCCCTACTGCTTTTATGATGTTTAAAGAAAGATGGCATGAAAAATGTGAGATTGCAATGGTAAACAACCTCCATCAGTTGGATGGACATGATCCTTTAAGATTTGTTACACTTGATCAACTTATGGGGACAGGACAGTATTGTAATGGAGCAGCACAGGCAGCCTTGCACCCGCGTATAACACAACACTCTCAGGCACTGGCCTTAGAGGCACTTCAAGAGCTGCCTCAAATTGGAAAACCGAGACTGCCTTATCATCAAGGGAAGCAAAAGCCAGATGAGCCATATATGCAATTTCTTGATCGATTGAAAGAGGCACTGGATACTGCACCTAATCTTACACCTGATGCTAAAACAGCGGTGGGGAAAGATTTGGCATATCAAAATGCAAATCAAAGATGCCAACAAGTGATTGCCAGTCGCCCACGAGGTGCTAGCCTGACACAGATGGTTGAGGCATGTTCACGATTGCCACCATTATTGGAAGAGCAAGAAAAGGCTACTATCCACGCAAGAGCCCTTGCTGCAGCTTTAAGACCTGTTACAAGCCAGGGAAAAGGAGATCCTAGACTTAAAAATGCTAGGAAAAAGGAAGGATGTTTTTCATGTGGTAAACGTGATCATTTTAAGCGACAATGTCCTCAGGCAAAGAAAGCTACCATAACAGCGCCATTTGCCAGAACCTGTAACCGATGTGATAAATTTGGGCATAAGGCCAGCGAGTGTCGATCAAAATTCAAGAAAGACGGGAGCCCCTTGCCGGGAAACTCCTCGCAGAGCGCCTTTCCGGGGGGCGCCAAGACACTCAAATTCCCCCAAGTGGCGGCTGCCTTGACGAGCTCTCAGCAGCCACCCGAGGAAGTGCAGGCCTCGATTTGGCCGTGGGAGTCGACGTCACAATAGTAGATGATTCAGTGCATGTAGTTCCTTCCGCAGTTACAGGACCGTTAGGACATGGACTTAGTGCATTATTGATAGGACGATCCTCGGCATCGAAGCAAGGAATTATGATTATTCCTGGATTCATTGATTCTGATTATACTGGACAAATTGGGATAATGGTGAGAATTCTAAACCCTCCAGCCACATTGCATCAAGGTGACCGTATTGCTCAATTAATTCCATTTCGAGCACATGTTGTTAAGAGTCAAGAGCGCGAAAGAGGCGACCAAGGATTTGGGTCTACTGGACCAGTGACTGTTGCCTTTTCACAATTGATCACCAACAATAAGCCCATGAGAACAGTCACAATACTTGGGAATGATGGAGTTAAGATCCGCTCTGAACAAGTCACGCTTGACACTGGAGCTGATGTCACCATTATACCATATGCTGCATGGCCACCTTCTTGGCCTTTGATTATGGCATCCAACATGGTTGTAGGAATTGGAGGAGCATCCCCTACACAGCAAAGTGCACATTTTGTCACCATTATAGATGACAAAGAAGGTCTCAGAGCACAAGTGAAACCATATGTACTACATACGACACTCTGGTTATTAGGGCGAGATGTCTTGTCTCAGTGGGGATGTGTATTACAAACGCCTTTTTAGAGGCGGCCATTGTAGCGAGCGACCCCCGTCCTGTTTCAAAACTGAGCTGGTTAACTGATACTCCTGTATGGGTGGAGCAATGGCCGCTACCAACTGAGAAGCTCACTCATTTAAGGGATCTCGTGCAAGAAGAATTGAATGCTGGACACCTTGTCCCTTCTACCAGTCCGTGGAATACACCTGTGTTTACCATCAAAAAGAAGTCTGGAAAATGGAGACTGTTACAAGATCTGTGAGCAGTTAATGCAGTTCTGCAGGACATGGGAGCACTTCAGCCAGGATTACCCAATCCATCCATGCTCCCTCAGGGCTGGGACACTGTGGTTATTGAGTTGAAAGATTGTTTTTTTACAATACCTTTGCATCCAGAGGATTATGAAAAATTTGCCTTCTCTGTCCCTTCTACAAATAGAGCAAAACCTTCTGAGAGATATCATTGGGTAGTGTTACCACAGGGCATGAAAAATTCTCCCACAATATGTCAGTGGTATGTGGATTTAGCTCTACGACCCTTTCGAGAACATCATATCGACTGTATTTTGTATCACTATATGGATGATTTGTTGCTTTGCCAAAAAACACCCATCTCTGAAGAACTGATTCAAGAACTGATAGAAGCTCTAAATATAATGGGACTTGTTGTGGCCCCTGAAAAGGTACAACGGACTGAGCCATGGAAATACCTAGGGATGACTTTAACTGAATCTACTGTTAGGCCACAGAAGCTATCAATAGTACAGAAAGGGGAAACATTAAATGATCTACAGAAATTGGTGGGAGATATTCAGTGGATCCGCAGTATTTGTGGCATTACTAACACAGATTTACAGCCTTTATTTAAGTTGTTGCAAGGAAATTGTAATCCTCAAGAACCTAGGTCTCTAACAGCGTCAGCTAAACACGCCCTGGATAATATTTCCCTGAAATTGAGTGTTAATTCTGCAGCTCGTATTGACCCTGCTCAAGCATTACAATTGTTTGTATATAATACAGAGTCAGAAGTATCAGCTTTTCTAGGACAATGGTGTGAACAACAGTCTAATCCCCTCAGAATTATCGAATGGTTATTTTTATCGGCCAGGGGACATAGAACAATAACAGCACGTGTGGATGCGATAGCAAGTATTATCCGAAAAGGTGTTCAGCGAGCAATATCTATTGCTGGAAAGGAACCGGATCGAGTAGTTGTGCCGTATGCACTGGACCTAATTCAGGCTATGTGTGAATCATCTATGTCCTTCTCGCTGGCTGTGATGAACAAATCCTATCAAACTGAGAACCATTATCCAAAGCATCCACTATTTAAAACTGCTTTAACAATGACTGCTGTTCCTGTCATTAGTCGACAACCTTTACAGGCTTTAACAGTATTTACAGATGCCAGCAGCAAGACCAAAACGGCAGGATTTGTTTGGCAGGAGAATGGAATATGGCAATCAGAACGTTTTGTTTGCGATACATCTGTACAGATTTTGGAGCTTAAAGCGGTGATTGCTGTGCTTAACCGCTGGAACATTCAAGATTTAAACATTGTGACTGATTCTTTATATGTGGCAGGTGTAGTACAACGAATCGAAAGGGCCTTGTTAGGACATGTGAACAATCCCACCCTTTTCCAGGCCTTTGTCGACTTACGAAATACTGTTAATCATCGCACGCATCGGGTTTTTAGCATGCATATAAAGAGCCATACTAGGCTCCCTGGAGGTCTTGTAGAAGGCAACGCTCAAGCTGATCAGTTGGTTGCCGCTTTAGCAGACACGCATAACATTGTTCAAGAAGCCTACAAATCTCATGCCTTTTTTCACCAGTCTGCAACTGCATTACGTAAGCAATTTAACATCCCTAAGACCCAAGCACGGGCGATAGTGGCTGCTTGTCCAGACTGTGCCACTCCCACACCGCTACAGGACGGTGGTGCGAATCCTCGTGGCTTACAGCCACGGGAAGTTTGGCAAACTGATATCACTGTATTTCCGCCTTTTGGGCGTCTTCGCTACTTACATGTGTCAGTGGATACCTGTTCCTCATTTATATGGGCCTCTGCTCATGCTTCTGCCTCGGCAGCAGCAGCTCGTCAACATTGGACGCAAGCGATTGCGGTTATGGGGTGTCCAAAGAAAATTAAAACTGATAATGGTCCCGGATATCGGGCAGCCTCCACCACTGCCTTTTTACAACATTGGGGAATTCAGCTTCTCCACGGAGTACCACACAACTCTACTGGGCAAGCAATCGTTGAGCGCGCCCATCGTATATTGAAACATCACCTTGTTATTTTGAAAAAACAGGGGGAGACGGGGGTTCCCCTCATGAGATATTGGCAAAAACATTATTTGTTTTAAATTGGCTTAATATACGTGGAGGGCAAGATGAACTGCCTGCGTGAATACATATGCAAACAAACAAGCATGATTATTCTTTTCAAAAAATTCAAGTGCAATTGTATTCCCCTCAATCTGGGCAATGGGAGGGACCTATGCAGTTGCTAACTTGGGGAAGAGGTTATGCTTGTGTTTCCACAGGTAGTGATCCACCCAAGTGGGCCCCCGCAAAGTGGGTGAAACCATGGATCGCAAAGAATGACGACACCAACCCTGCATCCCGAGGCACTCCAGAGACACCAACATCGATTGAACTTGGTCCTGACGCCGTTGTTAACGGCACTACATCCAGCGAACAGTGAAGTTCTGTGTCTTTTACCGAACCTGCAGTCATTTTATGCGGCTATTCGAACACAGCCGCTCACCATAAAACAGCTTGAAGAACATGACACAGCTAGTACGGAACATGGTCTAAACTGTCGACCTTGGGTTTTTATACATTGTGCATGGTGTGACAGGGGAACTTGGAGAGTCACGTGTGCGCATGATCGGGAAAGTGTGTATAAATGTCACTTCTGTGCTGACTGGATTATCTTTAACCGAAGCAGATTGGTTGTCTGATTTTATAGGTAGGTCAGTATATCAGCGATTAGCTGTTAGTACAGAAGGACAGATTAGAGTTTTAGACAACAACAGCAGTTTTCTAGGGCTTTAAGCCTAATTGAAGATCTTGGGCAAAGAGTTTTAGCAGAAATTAGTTTTGAGTTTTGTAAACGCTTAGCTTTGCAATGTATTAGGCAAAATAATAAGGTCGTGGATAGGAGCTGTGGTGTTGGAATAAACGTTCCTCGAAGTTGGCAGGTGCACAAGGATAAGATCACGCGGATCTGTTCGAACCTTTGACGACACCTGCAACGACAACGTGCGGCTACCTTCATTAGCCACTGTTATAGCTACTTCTTTCTTCTTTCCGCAAGGAATGGCTGCCAGAAATGCAAAAATATATACGTAGATTAGCATGTTGGAGTGAAAAGCAATTTAATCTAACTTCGCAAATGCTGAGTGCGCTGCTTACTGATGTTGATAGTGTTAGGCATGCTGCTTTGCAAAATCGTGCTGCTGTAGATTTTTATTATTGGCACATGGGCATAGATGTGAAGATTTTGAAGGAATGTGTTGCTTTAATTTGTCTGACCATTCACAGAGCATACACCAACGATTAGCGAAAATGCAACATAACAGGAAACATATTACAGAGGGACATGGCTCCTTTTTCAGATTGGCTCGTCGGTCTCGGACTGAGAGGTTGGTTACAAACATTGGTCAAAGGAGCATTGATGGTATTGATGGTATTGCTGCTTTTGATGTTGATTCTTCCTTGCTTGTTCCAATGTTTGCAGAGGATGCTGCAAAGTTTGGTTGAGCAAATAAAAAATAAAAAAAAAAAAGGGGGAGATGTAGGAGTCTGGGCCGCGCTGGGGGAAAGTTAGTGCAGGCAGAAGAATGCAAGGACGAAGACAAGGCCAGCAAAATAAGGCTGGCAAAACCACACAAGACAGCAGATAAGTGAGAAACACCTGTGGTCAGCAAAAGCACACAAGTCTGAGCAAAACAGGGTATGAGATAAGGGAGTTTTGGCAAGTTTTGGGCTTTACGTGCTAATTGCAATTAACCAATGCAAATGCTTGTAGAGGCGCGTGAACAGCGCGTGTAGATGACCTGTAGCCTATTAGAAGATAGATGAGTGCGTGTACGGAACTTAGTAGAGTATAAATGTAACCAGAAAAGGAATAGAAAAAAACTAGAACAATAACTATAATAAAAGATGGACGACCTGATCATCACATTGGTGTTGCGTCGTTTCTGTTCCCGCACGGAGAAATAAGGACCCCGGCTAATGGTGACTCCGACAGTGTATATATCCTTTACTCCCTTTGTTTGCAGGGTTTACTGTTGATGGCTAGGCTTAAATTTGTGAAATCCTCAGCATTGCTGAACAGGATTGCATGGGTTAGAAACTGTGTTAAAGGGATTAAAAAACATGATATTGTTTCCTTTTTGCCTGTCTGTTTCTGGGGAATGGGTATTTAGAAACATAAAGAAGGTATGGTCTTTCAATAGCTTTGTGCTGACCTCAGACCCCTGGTCCTCTTCCTGGCAGCTGAACACCCTTTAAGATTGGAAAGTGAGTTGGACTGGAATGGCATATCTGATGAGGGATAAGAGGGAGGTGTCTTGTTCGAGATAATCTCTAGCCTAAAGCTAAAGCAAGTTTTAAAAGTTTGGCTTTCAGCCTTGACCGTGTCCCTTTAAGGAATACTGGTTTTAACCTTATTACTTAAAGCTCCTGCAACTTAACTTTCTCAATTCTTTACAGCTAAATGCTCTGCTAAATGGACTCCAGTATTTCCACCACAGAGACATAATTATTAGGTATAAAATAATTGCAGAATTACACTTCTGAGCATTGGCACACTCAATACTTATTTTCTCAGCTCAGGCCAATGTAGTAATACTCAGTTTAAGCTACATAATTTAAAAGAAATTACATGTTAATGGACTTCTTGGGTCACCCGTCTGTCCGGATGAAGTCTGCAACATATATAGCCAACCCGCTGTCATATTTGGCCTCTCCTGATGAAAGGAGTTTGGGTTGAGCTAAATATAGTGGCTTATTTCGCGTTGACATAGTGCTTAGAGGTATGGTGTAGTTGAGAACTGTCAATGTTAGGTTAGTGGTTGGACTAGATGATCTTCAAGGTCTTTTCCAACCTAGATGATTCTGTGATTCTGTGATTATTAAACCCTTAATTCTTTTAGGCTTTTATGGCAGCACAGTGGTGCAGGCCCTGTGGCAAGGATGCTTGAATAAGGCAAAGTGAACTGATGAAAGGGCTACATCACCTTCTATTCTGGAGGAAAACATAGGCCTGTTGTCCAAGGCCTGGGCTGGGAGATGGTTGGCTTGGGAACAGACAAGGGTTATTGCTCGAACTTCTTACATGATATTGTAGCAAATCTGTCCTGAGTTGTGCTGCTTTGTGGCTGTTGTGGTTTAGGCCCAGCTGCCAACAAAGCACCACATGGCTGCTCGCTCGCTTCTTCCTGCCGTGGGATAGGGAGGAGAATTGGAAGAAAAATAAAAGTAAAACCTTGTGGGTTGAGATAAGGACAGTTTAATAGAACGACACGAGAAGGAAAGAACGATAACAACAATAATACTAATAAAATTGTGGTGGTTTGACCTTGGCTAAATGCCTGGTACCCACCAAGTCGCTCTATCACTTCCCCCCCCTTCCCCTTTTTCTCTCAACAGGGCAAAGAGGGGAAAGAAAATAACCAACCCTTGTGGGTAAAACAAAAGCAGTTTTAATATAAGCAAAGCGAAGCAAAGGTCCATGCACGGAAGCAAAAAAAGCAAACAGATTTATTCTCTACTTCCCATGAACAGGCGATGTCGGGCCTTCTCAGGAAGCAGGGCTCCCATACGCGGAGGGGTTGCCTCGGAGGACCAAGGGTGACCCCACCCCCTTCCTCCTTTCTCCCAGCTTTATACTGAGCAGCCGTCAGATGGTCTGGAATATCCCTTTGGTCAGTTGGGGTCAGCTGTCCTGGTTGTGTCCCCTCCCAAGATCTTGCCCACCCCGTCCCACTGTGGGAGGGGGGGAAATGTCGGAAAGAGCCTTGGTGCTGTGTAAGCACCACTCAGCAGTAGCCACACCACCAGGGTGCTATCAACACCCTGCCAGCTCCCAACATCAAACACAGCACCATGAGGGCTGCTACAGGGGAAAACCAATTCCGGCTCAGCCAGACCCGGTACAAAAATGAATATATAAAGCGAGTGATGCACAATGCAATTGCTCACCACCTGGTACCACTGTACTGGGTCTGGCTGAGCCGGAAATGCAACCCCCCAGAGTCAGGCACTGATTTGGAGTCTCATGTGCTGATGAAGGTACACTGTGCTTCTAAACCTTCGTGGGACTTTTCCCTGACCACCTCTGTTGGCTTGCGATAATTTCTGGAGTTGCCATAGACTTATTTTTTTGTGCCACTGGGTACATGATCAAGGCCAGACAGCTTTAGAAACTTCAAGCATGGGGACCTGTGTGCTTTATTCTATACTGAGTGTTGGCATCCTGAGTGTCACAAGAAGGTTACTCTAAGGCAGTTTTTCAGCAAATCCTTGACCAGATTGTTCAAAGACTGCTGTGCAAACTGAGTTCTTTCAGAGTTCTGTGGGTATTTTATAATTGCTCTGAAATAAGGATATTTCAAGAACGGTTCCATATAGCCAGGTAGTGATGGAAAGGCTAGGCATGAAGAAACTCTGGGTAAAATTTCACTTGAGCTATATTGTAAACTGAAAACTTCTGCTTAGCGGAAGTAGCAGTTTCTAAGGAATGAAAATATATATGTGTGTATATATATATATGAATATGTAGATATCTAAATTTCTAGAAGGAAACCCTTTAGAGATGTTTTCCTTTCCTGAGGGCTTGTATAAACCTCAGAACATGTTTCCAGGAAATGTCTAGGGACTTCAAACTTTCAGTGCTTGTGATGATTAACATTTAGTTGTCACACAATCTTCTGTTGCAACAGCCAGAGTCCTTTGCAAATGAAGCCCCTGTGGAGTGTTGACTGAAATTACACTGGAGATCTACAAACTGTTATTCTGGAAGTCTTTAATAACTGCTTTTTTCCTAAAGGGCCATGAGTATCAGAAACTAATTGAGATGATACCAAGGTAGCTTATCAGCTTTGGGTGAAGAAGGAATTTGATGAGTAAACTGCTACACACATTTTAGAAAATTATGTGTCATTCCTATTTTGTTCACCTTCCCAATTTCATGAGTTATTCTTCATCATGAGACTTTAAAAGCAAGCTTTTCTTTGAGAGTCTGAGGGCTGTAATTTACTAGAAAGCTGAGATTGCCTTTGCTTTTGGATTTGGGAGTTCTAACACTACCAGAATCATAATGCTGTTTCATAGATGAATACATTCTTGGTTTTTTAATGAGAAATTCTTGTTATTTTCCAGTTCAAACATTCTCCAAACTTGAACTCCTGATCTGAACCTAAACTCATATGTCACTTGAATTTGGCACACAACATGGATATGGATTGGTGAGGAGGGCAAAATGGATGTGAAACAATCATTTTATTTCAGTCTTTCCTACCCGGTATAACTTTCTGCATGTGCAACATTTTATTAATTTTGACATATCAAATTAAGTAAGTGGAGTCTGTATGTGCCATTTTAGTAGCAGATTTTTTTGAGGAGATTAACTGTTTAGAAATTGTAGTTATAAGGCCAGGATGGATTGTTGTAATCATCTAATATGACACTCTGTAGGACATAGTGTTTTTTAGTATAACAACCTAGGGTGTTCTAGAAAAAGATCAGATTTTGAATTAAAACTGATGAAGGATTTCCTGCAGGTCTAGGCAGCTTTATGTTGATTATCATCATACATGACAACTTATGCTTTTTAGACAGAACTGGTTTTCTTGCTTCAGCATCACAACAGCAGAAGTTGGTGTGCCTTTTCTTAGATTGGAGAAGCTATTAGGAAATTTTTACTCCCCATCCTTCCAGTACTTAAGGACTGGGAAAAATGGAGTTTGGTAATGTCTGTTACTTGAGTGGAGGTATGTGGCTGTTGTATTATGACTAATCTGACTAATGAGAAGTGTTTACATATTTTTCCATGGTTAAAAAGAGATCAAGATGTGCTATGATCTACTGGATTACTGTGTAAAATCAATATTTTGTTACACTTTGGCTAGGTGGAGGAGTGTGGTTTAACAGAGCTCTACCAACAAGCCTTTTACTTCCATTGTAAATGTGAGTTTGAAGTTACCATTCTATATATATCTGACACTTCAGTCAAAGCTATAAAAATGTATTCAGGCTTTATTGGAGCAGAGCAGCATGTGACAGAAATCCAAATACATATGAGTTAACTTGCTGGGGGCTTGCATTGTAATTTTTTTCCTCCTAGAGCATCAGGAGAAGAGCTGGTGTTAGAGATGAAGTAGAGGGATTTTATGATCTTGAAATGACAAGTGATATGGTTGCATAAAATAAACAGTGAAAAGCATTTTAATTAGTATAGTTGAGTTTGTTTCCAAGATAGTGCAAACACATTAGTGTTATAAAGCAAAGTGGGGAGCTTGTGACTAAAGTCGTGGGAATGGGACTGTTGGTGTAGGACTCGGAACTAGCCATTATAGGGTTAGTAGGAACCACAAGGAGTTGGGGTTATGAGGGGAACAGAGAGGATGTCCTGCTCTGGAAAGAGAGGAATAAAGGTGACTGGGAAAATTCCACTGTGTGTTAGTGATGCAAAATTGTAAAGCAGCATTAGTGTGGATAAAAGAGAACCAGTTGGGCTGAAATTGATTTGGGAAGAGCTGCTAAGAGGTTTTTGATGTGATAGTGCAGGGGATCTACCTCACATAGTCAAGGATTTAAATGTGGGTAGAAATCTTGTAATATGGTTAAAGAGAAGTATTTCTGGGTATTCTCACTGTGAGAGACCAACTCCCCACACCAGAGAATGAATGCTGTTGGTAATGGCTGGGTACATAGAGCTGTGTTATTGATACCAAAGACTTGAAACAATGTCCTGGCTTTGTCCAGGATAGAGTTAACTTTCCTTGGGCTGAGAGGGAGCACAGCTAGAGGGCCGGGCCCGGATTGGTCATTGGAGTATTCCATATCATGTGACATCATGCTCAGTATATAAAGGGAAGTCTGCTGCTTCCCTGGGGCCCGCATCAAGGACCTCATGGCAAAACTCCCTGCTCTAGTGAGACCCAAGGACTACTACCCTCTCCTGGTTTTTCAGGTAGGTAGTGACGACATTACCAGGAGAAGTCCTAAAGCAATGAAGAGAGATTTCAGGTCCTTGGGGAAAGTGATTAAGGGGTCGGGGGCACAAATTGTGTTCTCCTCCATCCCTTCAGTTGGGGGGATGCATGAAGAAGAATACCGGAGAAAACAGATGAACTTGTGGCTCCAAGACTGGTATTACCGTCAGGGCTTTGGATTTTTCAATCATGGGTTGGTATACAAGGCACCAGACCTTTTGGCATTAGATGGGAAGCACCTGTCCCAGAGGGGGAAGAGGATCTTGGGGCAGGAGTTAGCTGGGCTCATTGACAGAGCTTTAAACTAGATCTGAAGGGGGAAGGGGGCAAAACATCAGCCCAGCTGAAGTGCATGTATACCAATGCACACAGCATGGGTAACAAACAGGAGGAGCTTGAAGCCATGATGAAAAAGGAAAATGATGATGTCGTGGCTATCACAGAAATATGGTGGGATGTCTCCCATGACTGGAGTGCACCTGTTGAGGGCTACAAGCTCTTTAGGAGGGACAGACAAGGAAGGAGAGGTGGTGGGGTGGCGCTGTATGTTAGGGACTGTTATGATTGCTTTGAGCACAAGTGTAGTGAAGACAGGGTGGAGTGTCTTTGCGTTAGAATCAGGGGGAAGGCCAACAGGGCAGATGTTGTAGTAGGAGTCTACTATAGGCCACCCACCCAGGACAGAGAGGTGGATGAAATATTCTATAGGCATTTAGGAGAAATCTCACGATCGCTTGCCCTTGTTCTTGTGGGAGACTTCAACTTCCCAGACATCTGATGGAAATACAGCACAGCAGAGCGGGACCAGTCCCAGAGATTCCTGGAATGTGTGGGGGACAACTTCCTGACGCAACTGGTGAGAGAACCAACCAGAGAAGCTGCCCTGCTGGATCTCCTCTTTGTGAACAAAGAAGGACTGGTGGATGATGTGGCAGTCAGAGGACGACTAGGGCACAGCAATCATGAAATAATAGAGTTCTCTATTCTTAGAGAGGCCAGGAGAGGGCTAAGCAGAACTGACATCCTGGACTTCCAAAGGGCTGCCTTTGACTTGTTTAGGCACCTGCTTGACAGGATCCCTTGGGAGACAGTCCTGAAGGGTATAGGGGTCCAGGAAGGCTGGGCACTCTTTAAGAAGGAAGTCTTAATGGCTCAGGAGCAGGCGGTCCCCAGGTGCTGTAAGAGAAGCCGGCAACAGAGAAGACCACCCTGGCTGAACAGGGAGCTTTGGCTGGAACTCGGGGACAAAAGGAGAGTTTACAGCCTTTGGAAGAAGGGGCTAGCCACTCACAGTGATTACAAAGAGGCTGTGAGGCTATGCAGGGTGGAAATCAGGAGGTCTAAAGCCCAGCTGGAAATTTCTCTGGCTTCAGCAATCAAGGACAACAAGAAATGTTTCTATAAGTACATCAACAGCAAAAGAAAGACCAGGGAGAGTCTCCATCCCCTGCTGGATGCGGGAGGAAACATGGTAACAAGTGATGAGGAGAAGGCTGAGGTGCTTAATGCCTTCTTTGCCTCAGTCTTTAATAACAAGACTAGTTGTATTGAGGGAATCCAGCCTCCTCAGCCAGAGGACAGAGACTGGGAGAACGACCCCCCCTGCAATCCAGGAGGAGACAGGCAGTGACCTACTGCATCACATAGACACACACAAGTCTATGGGACCAGATGGGATACACCCGAGGGTGCTGAAGGAGCTGGCTGGGGTGCTTGCAAAGCTGCTTTCCATCATTTACCAGCAGTCCTGGCTGACCGGGGAGGTCCCGACAGACTGGAAACTGGCTAATGTGACGCCCATCTATAAGAAGGGTCAGAAGGATGATCCGGGAAATTACAGGCCTGTCAGCTTGACTTCAGTGCCCAGGAAGCTGATGGAGCAGCTCATCCTGAGTACCATCACACAGCACATGAGGGACAACCAGATGCTCAGACCCAGTCAGCATGGGTTTATGAAAGGCAGGTCCTGCTTGACAAACCTGATCTCCTTCTACGACAGGGTGACCTGCTTATTGGATGAGGGAAAGGCTGTGGATGTAGTTTACCTTGACTTCAGTAAGGCCTTTGACACCGTTTCCCACAGCATTCTCCTGGTGAAACTGGCTGCTCGAGGCTTGGATGGGCACACGCTTTGCTGGGTAAAAAACTGGCTGGATGGCCGGGCCCAAAGAGTGGTGGTGAATGGAGTTAAATCCAGTTGGCGGCCGGTCACGAGTGGTGTCCCCCAGGGCTCGGTTTTGGGGCCACTCCTGTTTAACATCTTTATTGATGATCTAGATGAGGGGATCGAGTGCACCCTCAGTAAGTTTGCAGATGACACCAAGTTGGGTGGGAGTGTTGGTCTGCTCGAGGGTAGGGAGGCTCTGCAGAGAGACCTGGACAGGCTGGAGCGATGGGCTGAGGCCAACTGGAGGAGTTTCAATAAGGCCAAATGCCGGGTGCTGCCCTTGGGCCACAACAACCCCCAGCAGCGCTACAGGCTTGGGGAGGAGTGGCTGGAGAGCTGCCAGTCAGAGAGGGACCTGGGGGTGTTGATTGACAGCCGGCTGAACAGGAGCCAGCAGTGTGCCCAGGTGGCCAAGGCAGCCAATGGCATCCTGGCCTGTATCAGAAATAGCGTGGCCAGCAGGGACAGGGAAGTGATCTTACCCCTGTACTCGGCACTGGTGAGGCCGCACCTCGATGACTGTGTTCAGTTTTGGGCCCCTCACTACAAAAGGGACATTGAATTACTCGAGCGTGTCCAGAGAAGGGCAACGAAGCTGGTGCAGGGTCTGGAGCACATGTCGTACGAGGGGCGGCTGAGGGAACTGGGGTTGTTTAGTCTGGAGAAGAGGAGGCTGAGGGGAGACCTCATCGCCCTCTACAGCTACCTGAAAGGAGGTTGCAGAGAGCTGGGGATGAGTCTCTTTAACCAAGTAATAAGCGATAGGACAAGAGGGAATGGCCTCAAGTTGCACCATGGAATGTTTAGACTGCATATTAGGAAGTATTTCTTTACAGAACGGGCTGTTAGGCGTTGGAATGGGCTGCCCAGGGAGGTGGTGGAGTCCCCATCCCTGGAGGTGTTCAAGAGGCGGGTTGACATAGCACTTAGGGATATGGTGGAGTTGAGAACTGTCAATGTTAGGTTAACGTTTGGACTAGTTATTCTTCAAGGTCCCTTCCAACCTAGATGGTTCTGTGATTCTGTGATACGAGTGTTCTCTCATTTCCGTTTTCCGGGCAGGATCTTTGATGTGGTCGGGATCACTGCTGGGGGCGGGCTGCGTACCAGTCGCTGGTTGGTGAGCAGACACAGACACAGACACAGACACAGAATTGTCTAGGTTGGAAAAGACCTTGAAGATCATCTAGTCCAACCATTAACCTAACAATGACAGTTCTCAACTACACCAGATCCCTCAGCGCTATGTCAACCCGACTCTTAAATACCTCCAGGGATGGGGACTCCACCACCTCCCTGGGCAGCCCATTCCAACGCCTAACGACCTGTTCTGTAAAAAAATGCTTCCTAATATCCATTCTAAACCTTCCCTGGCGCAATTTGAGGCCATTACCTCTTGTCCTATCTCTTATTACTTGATTAAAGAGACTCATCCCCAGCTCTCTGCAACCTCCTTTCAGACAGCTGTAGAGGGCGATGAGGTCTCCCCTCAGCCTCCTCTTCTCCAGACTAAACAACCCCAGTTACCTCAGCCGATCCTCGTACGACATGTGCTCCAGACCCTTCACCAGCTTCATTGCCCTTCTCTGGACACACTTGAGTAAATCAATGTCCTTTTTGTAGTGAGGGGCCCAAAACTGAACACAGTCATCGAGGTGCGGCCTCACCAGTGCCGAGTACAGGGGTAAGATCCCTTCCCTGTCCCTGCTGGCCACGCTAGTGCTGATACAGGCCAGGATGCCATTGGCCTTCTTGGCCACCTGGGCACACTGCTGGCTCCTGTTCAGCCGGCTGTCAATCAACCCCCCCAGGTCCCTCTCTGACTGGCAGCTCTCCAGCCACTCCTCCCCAAGCCTGTAGCGCTGCTGGGGGTTGTTGTGGCCCAAGGGCAGCACCCGGCATTTGGCCTTATTGAAACTCCTCCAGTTGGCCTCAGCCCATCGCTCCAGCCTGGCCAGGTCTCTCTGCAGAGCCTCCCTACCCTCGAGCAGATCAACACTCCCACCCAACTTGGTGTCGTCTGCAAACTGACTGAGGGTGCATTCGATCCCCTCATCTAGATCATCAATAAAGATGTTAAACAGGAGTGGCCCCAAAACCGAGCCCTGGGGGACACCACTTGTGACGAGCCGCCAACCGGATTTAACTCCATTCACCACAACTCTTTGGGCCCGGCCATCCAGCCAGTTTTTTACCCAGCAAAGCGTGCGAATCTCCAAGCCGCAAGTAGCCAGTTTCACCAGGAGAATGCTGTGGGAAACAGTGTCAAAGGCCTTACTAAAGTCAAGGTAAACTACATCCACAGCCTTTCCCTCATCCAATAAGCAGGTCGCCCTGTCGTAGAAGGAGATCAGGTTTGTCAGGCAGGACCTGCCTTTCATAAACCCATGCTGACTGGGTCTGATCATCTGGTTGTCCATTATATGACTTTTAATGGCACTCGAGATGACCTGCTCCATGACCTTCCCTGGCACCGAGGTCAGACTGACGGGTCTATAATTTCCTGGATCGTCCTTTCTGCCTTTCTTTTAGATGGGCGTCACATTTGCCACCCTCCAGTCCAATGGGACCTCCCCAGTTAGCCATGATTTCAGTTAGATCATGGAAAGCGGCTTGGCGAGCACATCTGCCAACTCCCTCAGCACCCTTGGGTGTAACCCATCCGGTCCCACAGACCTGTGTGCATCCAAGTGGTGTAGCAGGTCTCTGACCACTTCCTCTTTAATTGTGCTGACCTCATTCTGCTTCCCCTCCCCATCTCCCAGCTCATGAGGCTGGGTGTCCAGGGAACAGCCAGTTCCACTGCTAAAGACTGAGGCAAAGTAGGTGTTGAGCACCTCAGCCTTTTCCTCATCCTTAGTTACCATGTTTCCCTCTGCATCCAGTAAAGGAGGGAGATTTTCCCTAATCCTCCTTTTGCTGTTAATGAATTTATAGAAACATTTTTTGTTATCCTTAACAGCTGTAGCCAAGTTGAGCTCTAGCTGTGCTTTGGCTCTCCTAATGCTCTCCCTGCATAACTTCACTACGTCTTTATAGTCTTCATGAGAGGCCTGGCCCCTCTTCCAAAGGCAATAGATTCTCCTTTTGTTCTTGAGATCCGGCCAAAGGTCCCTGTTTAGCCAGGCCGGTCTCCTCCCCTGCCTGCTTGTTTTCCGGCACACTGGAACAGCCTGCTCCTGTGCCTTTAAGACTTCTCTCTTGAAGTATGTCCAGCCTTCCTGGACTCCCATTTCCTTCAGGGCAGCCTCCCAAGGGATTTTGTTAATCAGTCTTTTGAACAGGTCAAAGTTTGCCCTCCGGAAGTCTAAGGTGGCAGTTTTACTTCATTCACTCTCTTCATTTCTCCAAGGATTGAAAACTCAATCATCTCATGATCACTGCACCCTAGACGGCCTCCAACCTTTACTTCCCCCACAAGCTCTTCCCTGTTCACAAGAAGCAGGTCCAGGAGGGCACCTTCCCTGGTCGGCTCACTCACCAGCTGTGTGAGGAAGTTATCCTCCACACATTCCAGGAACCTCCTGGATTGTTCCCTCTCTGTTGTGTTGTATTCCCAGCAGATATCTGGGAGGTTAAAGTCCCCCACAAGAACAACGGCAAGTGACCGTGAGATTTCTCCCAACTGTTTATAGAAGGCTTCATCCACCTCACTGCTTTGGTTGGGGGGTCTATAGCAGACTCCCACAGCAAGATCCGCTTTATTGGCCCTTAACCTAATCCAAACACTCTCAACCCCGTTATCACTATACTTGGTTTCTGAGCTCTCATAGCATTCTCTTATATATAGGGCCACTCCACCACCTCTCCTTCCTTGTCTGTCTCTCCTGAAGAGCTTGTAGCCATCGATTGCAGCACTCCAGTTGTGTGAGGCATCCCACCATGTTTCTGTTATGGCTACTATGTCATAGTTCTCGTGCTGCATCATGGCCTCAAGCTCCCCCTGTTTGTTGCTCATACTGCGTTGTGTATTACCTGTTTGGACTTACTATTGTTACTGCTGTTTTGTTACTCTTACTAATTGGGGTTTTTTTATTCAACCTACAAATTTCTTTTTTTTTGTCCCTCCCCTATTTCACCGGGGAGGGGGGGAGGCGAAGTAAACAACTGGCCACGTGGTGATTGGCCACTGGCCGAGTTCAAACCACGACAAGCAATTTAGTTAATATACCAATAACAGGCCCCTTTGTATAAGCTTCGTACCAACAAAATAAGCAAGCCTTGGTGCTGAAGAGCAACCCTTCCCAAATTCAGTACACTTTGTACAGACAAGATAAGCAAGTCTGCGTGCGTGGAGGCAGTCTTGCAATGCATGCATTAGATTTCCTGGAAATAGGCAGGTACTTAACATATGCATTAGATTCCCTCGAAATAAGCGGGTACTTCTCAGGAAGTATATAAATATTCATTTTTTTAATGTATATAATGAGTGTGCTTTTTTTCTTGGTGTGCATGTTAGAAGGAGAAATCCCCCATGCACCCAGCGCTGCAATAAACCAATGTCAGCTTTCTAAACTATCATTTGGTTTGGAGAGTTTTCTTGGTTACGATTTTCGGTAACGTTATCTGGCAGTTTCATCATCAAATAGTGACTGAAAGCATAAGATCAATGGAGTTAACTGTAGACATGGCTTTAGGAAGCACAGCAGATGCTTCAGGGAAGCTGGACATACAAATGAACTTGGTTTGGTTGATTGCAACTTTATCTGTTTAACTTAACCTAGTTTAACATGTAGACCAGCAACTGTCAAGCTTCTAGAGAAACTGAAGAAGCTTTTTGGTGGAGTGAGAAGCTTGGATAGGGAGGAGAGCATGAAATTCAATGAAGCATCTCGAATAACAAGAAAAGCTTCCACTTAGGAAATGACCCCAGAGCTGATGATTCACCTGATCGTTGTGTCAGGATATGGTGAGCAAACATAGAACCTCTGAGAGGTATGGACAAAAAATCAGTTCGTAAACAAAGGTATATCTTGAGGATCAGGAAGTCCAGGGCTAAGGGAGGGGCTACCAACTTGGTAGACAAAGTGATGTCTTGCAAAGGGTATTAAAACAGATAACAGAAGGTGCTTTGGTCATGTGAAAAGAAGAAATGGCCAGTCTCAAAAAGGAAGGAATTGGACCACTGTGCATAGGGACAGGGAGTTGAATAAAGATGATCTGGGTATGATCTGTAGAAATTGTTTCTTATGAGGATGACACTGAAAATGATACACAGATATATGGGGTGAGAGCAAGACTTGTAACATCTTGAATTTGAGTCTGGTAATCTGTAGTCCAGAGTGCTAAAACATGCAACATTTGAAATCTGAACTCGGTTAGCAGAAGTTTAACTACTGTTGTAAGCAAGCAATGGCATCACCTAACTGGAGAACAAGGTGGTTTCTGTGTCTTGGTGGGAAGATAAGGAGATGGGCGATAAATGTGGGTAAGTGATATAGGTGCTTGAAGAACCAACACTAGAGTTGGTGACCCCAAAAGGCCTTTCCAGTTTTATGACTCTCACAGCACTAACTTAATTATGATGTGAATTACTGCTTTGATGACTACTCGCTATAGACAAATTGTATATTAAGGTAAAATTTTGATGTAGTGTCTTGCTCAATTATGAATTTTAATAATAAAAAAACAAACTACATGTAAGGGAAGTTGCTCATACTCAGTTGCTACCTAAGATCATTTATTTTAGTTAATGATTTTGACTCTAATGGCATTTAGCCTGATGGAATTTCACTTCAATTTTTATGGAGGCCCAAACACAAGCAAACAGAATGGGTTTCAGGAGAATGGTCTTGGACATAATCCTTGTCATTAGTAACACCTGTTTGTGATTCAGTTGTTTGTGTACATGCTGTGTCAAAACAAAAGTGTTGGCAGGTTGTGGTGGTTTGACCTTGGCTAAATGCCAGGTACCCACCAAGTCGCTCTATCACTTCCCCCCCCCTTCCCCTTTTTTCTCAACAGGGCAAAGAGGGGAAAGAAAATAAGATAGGAAAAGAAAATAACCCTTGTGGGTAAAACAACAGCAGTTTTAATATAAGCAAAGCAAAGGTCCATGCACGGAAGCAAAAAAAGCAAACAGATTTATTCTCTACTTCCCATGAACAGGCGATGTCGGGCCTTCTCAGGAAGCAGGGCTCCCATACGCGGAGGGGTTGCCTCGGAGGACCAAGGGTGACCCCACCCCCTTCCTCCTTTCTCCCAGCTTTATACTGAGCAGCCGTCAGATGGTCTGGAATATCCCTTTGGTCAGTTGGGGTCAGCTGTCCTGGTTGTGTCCCCTCCCAAGATCTTGCCCACCCCGTCCCACTGCGGGGGGGGGGGGGGGGAATGTCGGAAAGAGCCTTGGTGCCTGTGGGTATTTTAAAGGATTTCCTGCAAGGAAACGGGCATGTGAGCAATCCTGCATATGAGCAAGACTGGTAAAGCCTCAGCATCGGCAAGGACATAACCCGGAAAGAATGAAGAAGAACATAGGAAGTTAAACAACTCCAGGGTGTGGGTTTGGGTGGAGAAGGAGTTTGTACAATGTCGATGTGGCAGCTTTCATCCAGTCAGAAGAAAGCTTAAGGCGCATGTGCAAAGCTAACTGTCCAATCAGAAAGGATTATACCATGTGATTGTATCATGTGATTTTCACCAGCATTATAAAAGGCTTGCTTCACTACAATAAAATTGGCATTGCTTAATCACAGCGGTTGTCCGCATGTCCATTTCTCCTGCATCTGGTGCCCTTTGCAGGGACCCAATCAGATTAGCACAAGTCTGACGAGGACTCGGTGAGGTGCAATCATGGGTGGAAAGCCGGTCAAAACTGATCCAGACGCTGCCCCGGTGTCTGAAGGTGAGAATCAGCGCGCTGTACCTTTAAGGAGCCGCGAGAGGCGGCTCAGGATCCGCGAGAAGCGGCGGCTGGGGAGGAATGGGGTCCACGCTTACTAAAGATGAGCAAGCAGTGGTGAAACTCCTCCAACATATCCTCTCCATGAGAGGGTTAAAATATGACAAGTCCACCTTAGAAGGCTTATTTAAGTGGAGCCGAGAGAAGGGACTTATCCCCAGTGTAGGGCTTGTATTTCAAGCGGCTACCTGGGAAGCCATAGGGAAACAGCTATGGGACTTGGTTAGTGATGGAGGAAAGTCGGCAAAAGAAGTGAGCGGTTACACCACGCTATGGAACTTAATCCGAGAGACACTACAGGAGATGAGTAGTGAGCGTGCGGCTGCGGCTTCTACCTCTGATATATCAGCCACGCTGCCGCCGCCGCTACCGCACTGCCCCGACCATGGCCGGAAGGACGGTCCGGTCCCCTCGCCCCGGAGCGACAAGGGTGGGGGGTGCTCTACGCTGCTTGCGGCTCCCGCCACGCTGGGTCAGCCGAAAAATCCATTTGCCTTATCGATTGTGCTGCTGGGACCGCGGCGAGCAGCGGGGGCTGAACAGACCCCTGCCTCACAAGTTGGCTCTTCAAACGTTGAAACTTTACACCTGCAGCTTGTAAACAAGCTTGACAAATTGGCTGCATCACAGGCAGAGAAGATGGAGCAGAAACCATATACCTTTTCGTCAAACACGGGACTACAACCATCTGCTCCTCCTGATCCATCGCTCGAATATTCAGTTCCCGTGCCTGCTACTAATTCCTTCCTTTCGTCATCGTCACAGACGGTGACTGCACTCCCACCATCTCACCCTGCAGCTTCACATCTTTTTTCTTCACAGACGCAGAGTGCCTCTGTAGCTACACGCCGATGGAAAGGAGTTCTTAGAGATGCTATAGTAGAAGGGTCTTTTATCCCAGAAACTGTACAAGCATTTCCAGTTTCCGTTAATACTGTTACTGGCGCCAATGAGTGGGATCCCTTCGATTGGAAATTGCTTGAAAAGGCTAGGGCTTCAGTAATCCAAAATGGTCTCCATCATCAATTGACCAAACAAATCATTAACTATATCTTCTCGTCATCATTGTTAATCCCAAAAGATATCGATCAAATAGCGGCAGTTATTTTAACTCCATCTCAAAAAATGCTATTCGAAAGCGCATGGACGAAGTTAGCTAACGAAGAGCAGGTTCGTCCGCGCCCACAGGGTGATCCCCTTCATCTTGTCCAAGCACAAATGCTATTGGGTACAGGGCCCTTCGCCGCAGTAGATCTACAGGTCAATCTCTCTAATGAAGTGTTACGGCTATCACAGTCAATAGCCTGTCAGGCCCTAATGTCTGTACCTGACACAGAAGGCAAGAAACAGGACAAGTTTATAACGGTAAAACAGGGACTTAATGAACCTTTTTCAAAATATGTAGATCGCCTTTATCACTCCCTAGAACAACAATCTGACATGACCCTAGAGATGAAAGAAAAAATGTTCAAGTTAATGGCCTTCGAAAACGCTAACCCATCTACCCAGCACTTGATAGCAACCCTCCCACATGGAGCATCTGTAGCTGATATAATTGAATTAACCAACCGAGGAATGCAACAGTCTAATGTTGCAGCCTATGCCGCTGCAGTGCGCAACATGTCTGCACCATTTCTTAAGAATAAAAGTGTGGGGGGGGTCAGAAACGGGGGAAGAAATACTTCAATTGTGGCAAGCAAGGTCATCTTCAGAACCAATGCAGGAACCCAAAGGTTCAAAAATGGTGTCATAATTGTGTACGAGATACTCATAACACTCAAGCGTGTAGAAGGTGCTCGGGAAACATGAAGAAGAGCGCGATTCCCCCTCGTGCTCAGACACAAATGAGGGGTGCATGGCAAGCTCAACATCAGGACCAAGAGATGGTTTCCTGTCCAATATCGCTTCCGCCACAGCAGCAAGTGCCGGAGTGGACGTGGAAACCGCAGTAGACGTTACAATACAAGATCAAAAGGTCCACTTAGTGGACAGTAATGTAAAAGGACCATTAGGGTTTGGATTGAGTGCTCTTTTAATAGGGAGGTCATCAATGACCCGGCAAGGTATTCAAGTATTATTGGGAGTAATTAATGCCGATTACATTGGTGTTGTAAAGATAATGGTTCAAACTTTAACGCCACCTGTGTTTATTCCTAAAGGTAGCAAAATAGCCCAGCTTGTGCCGTTTAAAGCCTGTGTTCCAAATGTAGGAGACAGTCATCGAGGGACTGGTGGTTTCGGGTCAACCGGCGAACCGCAAGTATATTTATCTTTTGACATAAGTCGAGTAAAACCAGAATGTGACATGATTATCCAATCCCCTGATGGGACATGGAAGAAATTGAAAATGTTAATAAATACAAGGGCTGATGTTACAGTCATATCGACTCAACAATGGCCTGCTTCATGGCCTACCATTGCAGCAGCAACAGGAGTGTTTGGCATTGGGGGGTCCCAAGCCACCAGAATTAGCAAAGATCCCATTGTAGTCAGATTTCCGGATGGAGCTCAGGTCACCACGAAGCCTTATGTGATGGAAGTTCCTATTACCTTACTTGGGCAAGACGTCCTAAGTCAAGTCAGAACAACATTGGTTACACAGCCTTTTCAGTGATGGCCATTGATGAGCAGCCCATCCTCAAACTTAAATGGAAATTAGAAACGCCTGTGTGGATAGATCAATGGCCATTGAAACAGGAAAGGCTGCAAATCGTCCATCACTTAGTTACAGAGCAATTACAAGCGGGTCACATTGTCCCTTCACAAAGTGCCTGGAATACTCCGATTTTTGTTATTCCCAAGAATAACAAATGGCGATTGTTGCATGATTTAAGAGCGGTCAATGCAGTAATGGAACCCATGGGATCCTTGCAGCCAGGACTGCCTTCTCCTTCGATGATACCAAAGTATTGGTCAATATTGATCATTGATCTAAAGGATTGTTTTTTCACCATTCCACTTCATGAGGCTGATAGAGAGAAATTTGCATTCTCTGTTCCATCTATTAATAAGGCCGAGCCAGCAAAACGTTATCATTGGGTAGTGTTGCCTCAAGGAATGAAAAATTCACCTGCTATGTGTCAAATTTTCGTTGCCTGGACATTAAAACCAATTAGAAAAAGGTTTCCCCAATTAATCATTTATCATTACATGGACGATATATTAATAGCTGGTAAGGACATGCAACCAGAAGTCATATTAAGTAATTTGCATGCAGAATTGTCAAAAAGGGGCCTTCGAGTAGCCCCTGAAAAAGTACAGTTTACTTCACCCTGGAAGTATCTAGGGTGGATCATAACTGATGCTACCATTCGACCTCAGAAATTAAAGATCAATACAGATATTCACACACTAAATGATGTACAGAAAATGATTGGAGACATTCAATGGGTTAGAAATTTGTGTGGAATCACAAATGATGATCTAAAACCATTAATACCCTTATTGAGCACTACTGTACAGGCCGATACAAAGAGAACCTTGACACAGGAACACAAGATTGCCTTACAAAAAATTACAAATAAAATAGAGTCCTACCATACACAGAGATTACAATTAGAACTCCCATTACAATTGATGATTGTTAATAGCGGCGGAAACAGACAATACCCATTAGCTATCATTATACAATAGGATTCAGAACAGAAACAACCATTACGTATTCTAGAGTGGGTCTTCACAGCATACACTCCTAAGAAAACAGTAACTACAAGAGCAGAATTACTATTGCAATTGATCATGCAAGGTAGAAATAGAATTATTGAGATCTCAGGCGCAGATCCCCAAACTATTGTTGTTCCCCTGGTACAAGAATATTTGGAATGGCTGCTCAGACACTCAGAAGTGTTGCAAATTGCTCTTGAAAATTACCCTGGTCAGCTGTCCAATGTCTACCCAGCCCATCGTCTATTACCATTATTAATGAACCAAACAATTGAAACTTTTCCAATAAAATCAGAAATACCAGTTCAAGGGCTAACAGTTTTTACAGATGCTAGAAAAAAGTCAAAGCGAGCTGCATGTACCTGGTTAGAAGAAGAGGAATGGAAATATCATATTATTCAGGACCAACAAGAAGATTCTTTACAAACGTTAGAACTCCAAGTGGTTTTGTGGGTATTTTTATCCTGGCCAGATGTAGGATTAAATGTAGTATCTGACTCATTATATGTAGTGGGAATAGTGAAGCGGATTGAACGTGGCCAAGTAAAGGAAGTAAAAAATGAACGTTTAGGGAAACTGCTTCAACAGTTAGCTCACACTCTTAATCAGAGGGAAGTTCTCTATTTTATTACTCATATCAGAAGTCACCAATCTAAGGAGGGGTTAGGCTATAGAAATGACTTAGCCGATCAGCTGGTTGCTCCAGCCTGGTCTGGACCTTCTCCAGATTTGTTTGC
Source organism: Strix aluco (assembly GCF_031877795.1). Taxonomy (NCBI): domain Eukaryota; kingdom Metazoa; phylum Chordata; class Aves; order Strigiformes; family Strigidae; genus Strix; species Strix aluco. Next base: position 2,277,255 of record NW_027436512.1, on the reverse strand, counting down.
ACAAGCTAGAGAATCTCACAACTTTTTTCATCAGTCAGCAAAAATGTTACATAGACAATTCAAAATTCCTCTTGTAGACGCGAAAGGAATTATTCTCTCCTGCCCGTCCTGTCAGAAAATAGGGTTTGGCCTCGGAACAGGGGTCAACCCACGGGGCCTGTCACCTTTGCAACTATGGCAAATGGATGTCACTCACATAGCTGAATTTGGTAGATTAAAATATGTACATGTTGTTATTGATACCTTTTCTATAGCCGTTTGGCTACAGCCCAAACTGGAGAAACAGCAAAACATGTCGAGAAACATTTATATAGTTCCTTTGCAGTGCTTAGAATACCACGAGAGATCAAAACAGACAATAGTCCTGCATATATTTCTAGTCGCTTTCAACGTTTTTGTATTTTATGGGGTATCAAACACTACACAGGAATTCCACATTCTCCCACTGGACAGGCAATCATTGAACGTGCCCATCAAACTCTGAAGCAACTGCTTCAAAAACAAAAAGAGGGAATGTTAGGAATGATGCCAGCTGAATGTTTAAACAAAGCTTTGTATGTTTTAAATTTTCTGTGACTTACAGGGACGCGTCAGGAACCTCCAATGATGATTCACAGTTTAGCACTAAAGGGTGATGCCAAACAGTCTATGGGCACACAGCAACCGTTGGTCATGTTCAAAGATTTAAGCACAGGCCAATGGGAGGGACCTGTTAAAGTACAATTAACTGGCAGAGGTTATATGTGTTTGCTTACAGATCATGGCTTGTGGTGGGTTCCATTCGCTGGGTACGGCCTTGGAAAAGAGATCAAGTTTGTGACTCTAAGCCTCGTGATGGTTCTGACAGTGATTAATGCTCATCCAGCAAACATATGGGCTCAAAGATGTGGCTTAGACAAAATGTAGTTATTAATAAGGATGAAATGCTATAAGAATGTCTGTATTCAACTTTCCTTGTTTAGCAGTATTAAGAAGACAGACCTCAAGTGTTTAACCTTATTAGAAACTCCCTTGGTTTTCCCCCTTGAGTGGTGGCCAGGCTCTGGGTGGAACCCAACAGGAGGATGAGATCAGATGTTTCCGCTCAAAGAAAGTTGCCAGTTATTTTGGCCTGTTGATTTAGATATATGAGGCTGGACCTGCTTGCAGCGATGTTGGATGCCTCACCTACGGATGGACGCATCGCGTAGGACTTTCCAGTTTGCGAGGAAGGGCACTCTAAATTCTCGCTGCATCCAGGGTTCCCCAGCAATTGCGGATCTGAATGTTAGTACCCATTACGGGATGGTTGAAGGAATTGTTAAAAGGAGTAATCATTGTAATTATTATGATTAGTGTGCTTGCTGTTATTTTGCCATGCTTAAATTTTCGCATTGGACAATCATTGTGGAAAAGCTTACAAGGAGTTTGGATTGCTCAAAAACAAAAAGAGGGATATCTGGGGATTCTAAAGGATTTCCTGCTGGGAAATCGGCATGTGAGCAATCCTGCATATGAGCAAGACTGGCAAAGCCTCAGCTTCGGCGAGGATGTGACGAGGAGATGACCCTGGAAGAATGAGGAAGAACCCAGGAAGTTAAACAACTTCAGGGTGTGGGTCTGGGCGGAGAAGGAGTTTGTACAATGTCGATGTGGCAGCTTCCATCCAATCAGAAGAGAGCTTAAGGAGCATGTGCAAAGCTAACTGTCCAATCAGAAAGAATTGTACCATGTGATTGTATCATGTGATTTTCACCTGCATTATAAAAGGCTTGTCCACCATAATAAAGTAGGCATTGCTTAATCACCGTGTGGTCATCCGCATGTGTATATCTCCCGCAGTTTCTCACTTCAACAACAACATAATATCAACAAGACTGACAAGCATTTCTTTCCTGCCTTCATACAAAGATATTTCTCAACTTCCTTATGACAGCCAATCTTGGGTTTTACCATTTCCTTCAGGTTACATCAACCATGATTTGCCCTTAAGGCAGGACATAGTCTCCAAGATAAAGATAAACAAAGAGTCAAGCATATAACCAGAATTAGAAGTGGTTTCACGTTCTGCCCTTAAATCTCTGTCTATGGTGGCTTTGACGTGCGGAGTAACGACTTTACAACCAGTAAGGTTATAAAGAAGGTATGTTTATTCAGCGCTGGGTGCACGGGGGATCGCTCCTCCACAAACGTGCACCCCTTGGAGCGAAAAGCAGCTCCTTCCTATAGCGTAAGTGTTTACATATTCATGATAATCCTGAGAATAGGGAGAGATATTACAATTAGTTTTGATAATTCATTATCATAAATCCCGCCCCAAGTCCCTCTCCGTTGCGCCTGCGCAATGGCTCCTGGTGGTCTTGGGCGGGGGTCTTCAGGGTGAAAATTGAAGATGCCTCCTCTTCCTCTCGTGACTTTTCACCCAATTAGGTCTCTTCAGCATGTCAATTTAGCATTCTTTGAATTCCCCTTCCTTATCTTGGGACTCAGTAGTTGCAGCTCCTCCCTTATCTCAAGAGCCCACCCTGCTGAGAGGCCTGCATCTATTTTGTTAAGGTTTCTCACTTCAGCTTCAAAAGATATTTCCCTGTTGATATGTTGAATGTGCATGTCAGCAAGAGAGACTACCCATATAGAACAGATCACAGAAAAGCCATCAAGCAGGTACATTTAAACAAAACACAAATAAATAGTTTTAAAGTGATAAAGTGGTATTTGTCACAATAGACAGGCATGCAAATGTGTAGGGACAGTGTTCAGCAGACTTGTGATCACCTGCAGAATAGGAATGCTCTAAAAAGACAGAATCTATACAGTTGTTTTATTAACACTGTGTGTATGAGAAGTCTCTACTCCAGTACTCAACCACCTTCTTGCTCAACAACTCTGAATATTTTGCAGAGTTAAGAAAAATCTTAACAATTTTTAAGGAACAATGCATTTCAAAAACACCAAATTAAAAACCCATTACTGTTAACAGAGAAACTGCAACACCTTGGAACATGAAATTTTTAATTTTTAACTGTATCTTAAGCACTGTCTGGAAACTAAAAAAAAAACCTATTTCTAAAAGGAAACTATATTTCTCAACATACAAGAAGATGTGTGTTGGAGTTTTCTCACAAAATAAGTTTGTATTGAATTATTATTTATATCTACATCCTGTTTCACTATTTAGGAAAAAAGTTTAGTTAATGTTTTGTATACCCCTTTGTGTAAAGCTTTAAAAAAAGGCTTCTGCTAAAAGAGAGAGCCCCAATACTTATATCCTCCAAATTCACAGGGTGTCAACTTCAGACCTTCAACATGGATTTCCCCAACAAAAATAAAGCCATCACTTCCTCATGAAGTGGCCGGTTTAAGTTTTAAACAAAGAAATACAAAAAGAAAAAATAGTCATGATACTGTTTATAGTTTTTGGTAACTTCATCAAAATATTTTGACAAGTTTTGCCAGAGAAGGCTATGTTCATCAAGCAACAGCTCTGCACAAGTGTTTTTCTAGGGCTTTCTACATGTTCCTAAGACTCATAACCTTTGAAAGAGGTAGGACCAGGCACAGATACAGAAGAGGATGTTTTTGTGACTTAATTACAGCAGCACTGCACTGAAATATAATTGAGCTTTGTTTGCACTTTGGACACCTATGCACACCAGCAAAAGGTGGCAGATTACCTCAGGAAGTTATGGCTTATATTCAGGTGTTCCTAATCTTCAAGCTAGTTATGCAAGGATAGCACACCCTCTCATAAGGATGTTCCAAGCACACACGTGCATGGTCTCTCACAACTGGGTATTAGATCTTTTAGAGCCTGAAGCATGCTAATTTGACTCAAAGTTATTCTTCAGTGAAAATATACAAATCCCCTTTAAACAAGGGAATTAACATTAACTGCAAAATGCAGCACTCAAACATTAATTCCACCACATAAACCAGTTTGGAACTGCTGCTCAGAGACTATATATAGGCATTCTCAAGTGAGGAGATTATGGCTAAACCAGCTGCAGTCTCTCTTAAACATACAGAACCAGCTGGATTTGATGTAGCTCAGCTCTGCAATTTTAAAAGTGACAGCACCGAAACATCATTTTCTTTGATAAGTATTGCTATTTGAGTCTCTTCAGCTCATAACATTAAGTTACAAAAGATAGCAAGAACTGTCTGAAGATCAAGTAACATCTGGAGCATGACTTCAAAGATTAATGCAAGATCGCTCATTAGAAAACCACTTACGTTTGTGTATACCCAATAATGTGTAGCTGAAAATTTTCCTATCACAGTCAGAACCTGCATATGACATCAACTTCATAGTTTCCAATAAGATCAACAAAAAGATGCTTAACTTGTAAGTATCCCAGAGCTATCCGTTTCATATGTGTTAAAATACCCATTTTTATTACCTGGTTTAATCTAACAACCTTTTTGAATTTATTAGAGACCAACACAGCTTTATTTAAAGCTGCATCCAAGCATAATTTGGAATTTTGAGGACCATCTAACTCAAGTTGTCCTTCAAAATATGCAGCTACTTGTTCTTTAAGAAAAACCTGTCTCCTGGAAATATTCATGTTTTCACAATATATTTTGGCATTCTGATGGCGATGTCCATTTCTTACTGCCCATTCTATGGTTACTGAAGGCATCTGAAAATTTAAAATAGGCATTATATTTCATTTAAGTGAACATAAGCCAGACTAACAGGATACAGAATTCTATTACAAATGATGTGCCTAGGTTAATATAAGCAAGTTTTTTTTCAACTGGTATGTGGATTTCTAAAACTTATGAGAAACTACTTAAGTAAGTTCCTTTTGGATAAACTCCAAAGCAAACAAATGAGACAGAAGAGAAACTTTCTAGACTGCAGATTAGTCTGAACAGAAACTTGCAAAGAGCACTAAGTAGAAAAGTGGCCACCCTAATTGGATTGAAATCTGTACTTTGTTTACTCCTTCAAATGCAACAAGTCAATAAACTTTAATTCATTTTACATGAAGCAACACATCTGAACACACACCAGTCATTTATAGTCTAATCACCGTAACCATATTAATGCTTATGCATAAGAAGTGAATTAACCTCACCCTCTCTAATATATAAGCAGAAAACCCCATACTCTCACTGAAAGCCCTACGGGTCTTGCCTCTTCCTAAAAAGCTTAACCAAATAGGAGATAGTTGTACTAGACTATAAATCCAACCAGGTAGATTGTCAATTGATTCAGGACAAGAGCCCTAGTGCTAACAACCAGTCCTTAGCCTTTGGTGGCATGCAAGCAGAATGTGAATCAAGTTTACAGTTTCTTCAAATTTACCAGTTTTTACCTGTATACAGAAACAGCATTACATTCCATAAAAATCACATATATTGACTCAACCCTATATACAGATTTCCAGGTTTTAAATGGCAGCTTCCTTATTGTTAAACCAGAAACAGAATTAGTTCTCTCTGTAAAACATCATAGCAAACAGCTGTGCTGAAGTTAGTTGATCTAGAAGTAATACAAGGAGTTCAGGTTTGAGGATTAATGGGTTTCATAGTGTCATGGTTCAACCCAGCCAGCAACTAAGCCCCACACAACTGCTCACTCACGCCCCAGAGTGGGATGGGGGAAAGAATCAGAAGGGTAAAAGTGAGAAAACCCACGGGTTGAGATAAAGACAGTTTCATAGGAAAAGCAAAAGCTGCGCACGCAAGCAAAGCAAAACAAGGAATTCAGTCACTCCTTCCCATGGGCAGGCAGGTGCTCAGCCATCTCCAGGAAAGCAGGGCTCCATCACACATAAGGGCTACTTGGGGAGACAAGCACCATCACTCCAAACGTCCCCCCTTCCTCCTTCTTCCCCCAGCTTTACATGCTGAGTATGATGTCCTATGGCATGAAATATCCCTTTGGTCAGTGGGGGTCAGCTGTCCCAGCTGTGTCTCCTCCCAACTTCTTGTGCACCCCCAGCCCACTCGCTGGTGGGGTGGGGTGGGGTGGGGTGAGGAGCAGAAAAGGCCTTGACTCTGTGTAAGCGCTGCTCAGCAAGAACTAAAACATCCCTGTATTATCAACACTGTTTCCAGCACAAATCCAAATCATAGCCCCATACTAGCTACTGTGAAGAAAATTAACTCTATCCCAGCCAAAACCAGCACATGGCTTTATATTGTAGCTGTGGTTCATGGACTTGAATTTTATGATTGTCCCTTAAGAACCCTAACTAGTTTTCAGTGTATCCTTGTTTAAATACAAGATCACAAGGTTATTTAATACAACTGTAAGTAAACAAAGTAAAACAGGTACAAGAAAATACTGGGGTTTTTTTCTGCAATGAACAATTAACCCATTGCCTTCCTAGGGGTGTTATTAGGAATGTTAAAGAGATCTGACATTTCATTGTGTCAGATTCACATGTTAATGCATAACTCAAATGGTTAGAGGGAAATTGTTGATTTGAGTAATTCAGTCTTTTCTTTTTCTTTCTTTTTTTTTTAATCCTCTTCTTCCCCCCTTTATCTTTAGAGTTCACCTGAAATTAGTGCAAGTTCACCTGGAGTCTGAAAGCAATACTAACAACAATGTAATATAGCAGTATAGATCTATCAAAGGAAATAATGAAAATATGATTTATTTTAAAATTACATTTCTTACATGTTTCTAGATAGTTGAAACAAAATACCATCATTTAATTAGGCAACTTGAAGAATGAAAATGGACTCTGGGCAGCATCCAATCAAAATTATGCATATCTAGGCTATTCAGCTTATAAAAAAAAAAAATCTACCCATATGTACCATGTCTGTGCTATATTAGAAAATATGTTTGAGAATCCAAGAACACAATGTGACAACTTCTCTATGCAGTTTTCAAATTATAACCTGTATTTTGCTTTTCTCATCAATGCCACTCAGGTCCATTCCAGTTTTTGCTCCTTTCTAGGAGGAGAAAGAGCAGATGTAATTTTTCCTATATAAAGTATTATATATACTTGCATGCATGCATGCACTGAACATGCAGAATCTAGTATGTAGTATACTGAGGGATTGCTGGAAGCCTTTCATATTCCCTTTCTCTTGGCCGTCTGAATTTCCAGTTAAGGGAAAACAAACTTTAATGAAGTTTTTTAGTTTTAAACATATAATAGGCTAATAGAGGATTCATAGATGCTTCTAGTGTGCTTGTAACCATTTTAATACATAACACTCAGGTCTGTAAAAGGATCTTTCTGTTAATAACATTTATAGACAGGATTAATACTCTAGGTGTAACGAAAGCCTGTGAAGTTTAAATGTAAGAAATCAGTGATTCGAATTGCATGTTCTCTTCCACATCTCCTAAAAATTGCAGAAGGATCACTTAATGTTACTGGTAATCTGAAATCTAAACTTTAGTTCCAGATGCGTTAAAAGATCATTTTATAAAGGTATATTCTGTACTAACTCCTTACTAAATGGTAGATGGCCTGGATGGAAGTTTTGTTCTGAATTTAATGTATGCCAGCTATTTAATAGTATCTTTGTAAATTTCATCGCTCATACCAATTCCCCCCCCCCCCCCCAATCTTATAACTGATATTCATAAACATCATATTGAAACAGAATTTCACATTCAAAATCCTGGTTCTTGGTGAAAAAAGTAGTCTTTTCTGAATGTATGCAATTGATTTCAAATGGCCTCTTTATCAAATAACTAACTATTACTCTTTATTTCTCTGTTTAGGTTTTAGCATAAAAGCAGTGCCATTCCAGAATGCCATCTTGAACATAAAAGAACTTGGGGGTATAGAGTTTATTCATTTGATTATAAAAACATGCAGCGTCTAAATCTCATCATACCAAACTGTTAGTTGTTTTAAACTTAAAAATGGTAAATTTAAAAATTCCAGTGTGGCTGGAATTTAAAACCCATGTTTCACCACAGCAGATAAAGTTGAGAAAAATTGAACAAATGCTGACTAGAAAGAACAAAAAGTAAAAAGCGGGAGGAGCAGAAGGCTGATAAGTATCTGGTGTACCTCCTTAATGTCATTTCTCAGACTGCAGAGTGTAAGGGAAAGAATGTTGTTTTCGCATAATAAGCCTGATGGGAAGGGCAGGAGCGATTCACCAAAGCAATCAACAAGAGCAATTCACAACCATTGAAATCCCTGGCCTAGGGCTAGAAGGCAAGTGATCTTTTTGTCAACTGTGATGACCCAGTACTTGGAACTGGCTTTAGACGGATGCAGATACCGAAAGACTTGGGGCGAACTTTTCCATCTTAGTACGCTTGCGTGATGAGCTCATGCATATTAACTTCTCCGCCCTGGAGAAAGCCAAGGTTCATTTCCATGAACATGCCAGGTATGAACACAGACATGAAGGGGCGTATCGGTAGGCGGTTCGGGAGGTCTGTACACCCTGTAGTACTCAGCCAATGAGGAATCAGGGGAGGGAACTGGCGGTTGGGAGAAAGGGATATAAACCATTGCATGATGGCTGGTAGGCGCGTCCACTTGATGGGGGCGCCCGGTCTTGCAAGAGCGTAATAAAGAGTGCTTCACACCGCATCCTGTCTGAGCCGCTGATAATTGGCAACTGAGCGTTTCTCACAATTTGGGGGCTCGTCCGGGATCAAAGTCGTCGCCTGGGAGTCTCCGCCGTTGAGGGCGAGGAGGCGCGCCCTGTTGATTTCAACGGTCTCGCGAATCATCGACGGTGACTCCACGGGGACCGACTGAGATCCTGAGACTGATAATATAGACGGGCCTTGTGAACCACTGGGGGCAAAAGGATAAAAAAAAAAAAAAAGAGGAACTTTGAAAAGCACTGTTAGACCAGGCAACTCTTGTGCACGGACCAAGGTAAGAAAATTGGACTGTTAAGTACTGCCTTGGTGGTCTGGGAGATTCTGGTGGGTGGGAGCGAGTGAGCTGTACGTCAGTACGGGCTGAGGACGGAGTCCGCAGTGGCGGCTCTGCTGTGCCTCAAGGAAAACGACCAGAAGTCTTGGGGAAAAAAAAAATGGGGAACAACAAGACTAAGCTTAGCGGGAATTCAGGGAAGGTCCCTGAAAACATTCCCCCGTACAGTCCATTGGGGAGAATGTTGTTATGATGAAGGAACGTTCTGAATACAAGGGGAAGGACAAAAAGAAAATGACACATTATTGTGTTTTTGTGTGGACAAAGGAGCCCATTTTGGGACGTAAGGCTTTTTGGCCAAAATATGGGTCAACTAAGAACTGGTTATGTCAAGACTTAAACTTCTATGTGAGTTCAAAGACCCCTTTTTCACAAGAGGAGTCTGACTACACCTCCTGTTGGGTCCAACAAAGGACTGAACACCTTTTTACCTTAAAGGTGGAACAGGAGGAACGGGAAGAAACTGGGGATGAAAAGCCTCCAGAAGCTATCGTTGTGGGAGACTGTGGCATTTTGAGAGAGAATGCCCAGAGTTAAAGTAATTCCAATCACGAACTTTGAAGACATAGAATAGAGGAGTCAGGGGCTCTTTAGCTATAGATCCCACCAAGAGCCCTTGATAAATTGGAGGGTGGGACCCCGGGAGTGATACTGGGGCAAGCAAGACTTCTTTAATTATATTCCCTTGGGGTTGGAACTAGCAGACCAATGGGCATAAAAGGGGAAGGGTTTACGGCTTCTGTATTTAAAAAAAAAAAAAAAAAAGGGACAGTTGTGGGACAACTGTTATATGTCCTAAAGGCAGGCAGTAATCTGCTGGGCCGGGATTTGGTGATACGACTAGGATTACAAATCCACACTTATAAGGAATGTGTATGACTATTACTATGAATACTCTGACAGAGAAAGATGAGGTAGATATAAACCCCATCGTGTGGGTCAAAGAGGGTAATAGGGGAGGACTAAAAACCCCTCCCTTAAAAAAAAATTACCTTATTAGATGGACATGACGTAGTATGACAGAAAACAAAGGGGTTGCTCAAGGATGGACTGCTGGAACCCTGTATGTCCCCTTTCAACACCCCCATTTTGCCAATTCGAAAAATGGATGGTTCTTATCGATTGGTACAAGACTTAAAAAAAAAAAAAAAGGTAAATGAAGTAGTCAAAAAGAGATATCCTGTGGTACCAAACCCGTATACTCTGATGAGTAAAATACCACATGGACACAGATGGTTCAGTGTTATAGACTTAAAGGATGCTTTTTGGGCTTACCCATCGGATCCGGAAAGCAGGGATTTACTTGCCTTTGAATGGGAAGACGCCCAGACAGGGCGCAAACAACAGTTGAGGTGGACTGTTCTACCTCAAGGATTTACAGAATCCCCTAATTTATTTGGGCAGATATTGGAACAAACTGTGGAACAATTTAAGCCACCTGAAGGGGACATGTTACTACAGTATGTGGATGACCTTTTACTCTCAGGGGAGGAGCGGTCTGAGGTGAAAGTAGCCACTGATGGACTCCTTAATTTTCTGGGAAAACAAGGGTTAAGGGTCTCAAAGGCCAAATCCAATATATAGAAAATGAGGTTGTGAGAAACTGTGGACTAAGGTATTGTTTATTAAGATTTATGTTAAGCTCAATGTAAAATTAGACGACAGAAACCACTCATGCAAACAACCACTGGACGCCGCCTGTGTGAGATAAGATAACTGTAATCACTCACACAAACTGAACCAGATACTGCTCATGCAAGATAACCACCAGATTTCCAGGAAGCGACAAGAAACAGGACAAGACAGCCCATATAAGGATATATGAGTAAAAGATCAACTATGAGACAAAGAGGGAAGACTTCTTACTTCAGCCTCAACAAATACCAGGAGGCAGGAAACGACCCCCCTAACAACAACTGAAGCATGCGCGGAGTACCTCCACTACCTCATGAGCACGGAAGTAAAGATGTATAAAAAGGGGACTATTTGAACTACTCAGCACGGCAGTTGGCGGAGCGCAGACTCCCCTGCCGTCCAGCGCTGTCTTTGCTCTTATTCTACTTGCTATAATTAATAAAGAGTGAATTATAGTCCATTGTGGTCTCAATTTATAACAAGGTTAAGTATTTGGGCCATTTAATTACAGAAGGGAGACGAAAAATAAATCCCGAAGGGATTCAAGGGATAATTACCGCTCCCTGGAACTAAGAAAGAATTAAGAAAGTTTTGGGGATTGACTGGGCATTGCCGCCTATGGATTGAGGCCTATGCACAGAAAACAAAGGGGTTGTATCTTAAACTGCTGGATGAGGAACCAAAACCTAGTGCTCCTTCCCCTCCACCAGCAGCCGAACCCGTAATCGAGAAAAGCAGAAACAATTAGAAAATAGTGGGGCAGAGGTTTGGGGAGGCGTTGGCGGCGGCGGGCGGCCCCTAGGACCGCGGCACGACCCCGCGCCAGGACGCGGCCCCCTCGCGGTGCCGCAGGGAGGGGGCCCGACGGCGGCTGCACCCCCGCGGGGGCTGCGCCGAGCGCTGCGGTCTGAGCGCGCTGCTGGAGGAGCCCGGCCGGGGAATAAGGCGGGGAGCGAGGAGGAAAAAAAAAAAAAAAAAATGTATTTGGGAGTAGACCCTGCATGCATCCCGGTGGGGGAGGCTTTATTAAAAACTTAATTCGTGACCAAATTATGGGGAGATATTAGAAAGAAGTTAGAAAAATTCGATGATTGGCAAGAGCGGGGTCTACAGGAATTGTTAAGAGAAGCGCAGGAGGTGCGTGTTAGAAGAGATGAGAATGAGTTTCAGAAACTAAAAGAAACACTGGCTGAGCCTCCAGTGTTAAGTTTGTTGGATGTTAAAAAGCCTTTTCAATTATTTATAACTACCTCGGATCAAACTGCTTATGGGGTTCTGCCCCAAGATTAGGCTGGAAGTAAGAGACCAATTGGATATTTTTCAAAATTATTAGATCCCTTAAGCAGGGGCTGGCCAACATGCTTACAGTCTTTAGTGGCAGCAGCCTTACTGATTGAAGAGGCAGGAAAGGTGACTTTTGGAGCGATTATCACAGTGTTTTCCCCTCATGATGTGCGTGGGGTGCTGCAGCAAAAGGCTGAGAAATGGCTCACTGATAGTCGGCTATTGAAATATGAGACTGTCTTAATGGAAGCACCAGAATTAGAACTGAGAGTAACTGGTGCTCAAAATCCTACTCAATTTTTATATGGAGATCCTAGGGATGAATTAAGTCACAATTGCATTGAAGTAATAGAATTACGAACAAAGATAAGACCTGATCTAGAACAAACTGAATTGAATTCAAAGGTTGTTTATATGTAATGAAACAAGAAGTAGATTATGGGAAAAAGATATATAACCCTCAGGAGTTCACCGAAATTCAAAAATTGGGGACCACTGTGGTGAATGGGAAGTGGATCCTTCTAGACAATAGGGATACAAGGAGAATTGCAGAGGACTCTGCAAACCAGACCAGAATTGAAACGAAACTTTTGGGTGACAGGTACAGTGTAGAAGAGATTAATGAAAACCAATTAAGTATTCGAGCCACAAACAATAAGAGAGATCTTGATAGCTGTTCAGTGCGTACCATTAATGGCACATCATGGATAAAAAGCAGGCACTCTGATCTTTTACCTGGTGACACAAATGTTAATGAATATGACCCTAAAATCAATATGTTTGAGAAAACTGAACGTATGTCATGTATTTCTACCAGCAAAACAATTTCTGCAATGAATGAAAGGATCCAAATAGATTTCACAGAACTACCGAAAGTTAGGAGATGCAAATATTTACTGGTAATAGTAGATCAATTAACTCACTGGGTAGAAGCTTTTCCTACCACCAGAGCGACTGCCCAGTCAGTAGCTAAAATATCATTGGAACAAATTATACCATGATTTGGAATTGTAAAAGTATTTGATTCGGATCAGGGTACTCATTTTACATCAAAAATTATAAAGTTAATTACAGAAGCTCTGGGCATCACTTGGGAATATCACACTCCATGGCATCCACAAAGTTATAGACGGGTAGAGCGAATGAATCAAACGTTGAAACAACAGTTACCTAAATTAATGATAGAAACCAAATTCTCATGGATTAAATGCTCACCCTTAGCCTTACTTCATATTAGGACTATGCCAAATTCAGAGACAGGCCTCTCACCTTTTGAGATGTTATATGGGATGCCATATTCCCAAGGTATGCCTTTAGGGCATCCATTAATAGAAGACATGAGGATTCAACAATATATTAAAACTATTGAGAAAAACCTAAAAGAATTAAGAATAAAAAGAATGTTAGCCCAGACAACTCCTTTAGGATTTGCAGTACACAAAATACAACCTGGAGATAAAGTAATGATCAAAACTTGGAAGGAGGAAAGCTTATCTCCTAGATGGGAAGGACCATTCCTGGTATTGTTGACTACGGAGACAGCTGTAAGAACTGCTGAAAGAGGATGGACTCATATTTCCAGGGTGAAAGGACCAGTCACAGGTGAACCCAATTAGAAGATCGAGTCAGCACCTGGAGATCTGAAGCTTCGAATACGATGGAGCTAAAATAAGACTGTACTTACTAAAACAGACCGAGTGACACCAATAGTAGTGAGATCCTGAATCGTCTACATGAACCCTGTGTGTATGTACATATGTTAAAAAGTTGTAATACCTATGATTTTTGGTTTTAGACTGGTTTGCATAAAAACATAAATCAGTTGAACAAAGGAATTAGAAAAAAAAAAAAAAAAGTAAAAGGGAGTGAGGGAAAAGCTGAGGATAAGTCCAAGTGAGGGCAAGACCGCATTGGCCTCCATTTTTGCTGTTAAGAAGACACGAACCCGACCGTTGGCAGCAACCCAATGGGTCCAGGGGCAAACAGAAAAATGTGCCATACCGGACCTCACTATGGTAGCTGGCTTTTTCTCCTCACTGTGTATGTTAGCCTCATAATAGCTAAAAGGAGTCAAAATGCTACCAACTCATATGACCCCTTTGAAAATAATGAGTTTGTTTTATTAACAAAGACTAGAAGTAAAACCTTCAATTTCAGTCACTGCTGGGTTTGTGGGGGACCTTTGGGATTATCAAGCTGGCCGTGGGTCTCTATACCGCCTCCCCATCACAGATAGCAAACGTGGAATGGCTGGAATGGCAATCTATGGTCCTGGTTACCTGGAACACCGTGGGTAAAACAGCTTTTATTTTATCTGTTGTGTACATTTGCTGTCCTAATGTTTATACCATGTATGATTCCATGTTTTATTAAATTGATTCATTCAGTCATTCAAGGGATAAACACAAACACGAATCAATTTAATAAAATGCGAGGGATTGTGAAGAATGTGGTGATTCATGTTAAAAATATAGTGACTTTAATGTGAGGAGCAGGTATGCTGCTGGTATTTTGCCATGTACATAAGTTAAAGGAGATTTACTGTGGTTTTGTTTTTAAAATGGTTCGGAGTTCTTTTTCTGTAAACACAGACTCCTATGGACTGCTATTGCGCAATGGAAAAGTACTGGAGGGACCCCTGTCAGAAGCCCCCAGCAACACCAGAAAGCCCAGGAAAGTTCGAGAGACTCTACTGCGCATGTGCGGACTGGGGAAGAACAAGGATGTCAAGATACCACCTACTTTCTCCACTGTCTCCGTAGGATGCTACATAATCCCTTGCGTCCGAGGATTGGTCCAGTGAAACCGCCTTGTCAAACAGATGCCTCCGGAACCACCCCCCCTAACTTGGCAAGATGCTATTACTAGAGGAAGAGAGAGATGAAGATGCAAGAGATGACTTGTCATCAGAGAAAAGATGTAAAATCATGTTGTCAACACTCGAAGAATGTTCATAGAACAATACTCTAAGAATATGCGAAAAGCAACAAGAGTATAAATAAAAACAGGGGGGAATTGTAAGGGAAAGAATGTTGTTTTCGCATAATAAGCCTGATGGGAAGGGCAGGAGCGATTCACCAAAGCAATCAACAAGAGCAATTCACAACCATTGAAATCCCTGGCCTAGGGCTAGAAGGCAAGTGGTCTTTTTGTCAACTGTGATGACCCAGTACTTGGAACTGGCTTTAGACGGATGCAGATACCGAAAGACTTGGGGCGAACTTTTCCATCTTAGTAGGCTTGCGTGATGAGCTCATGCATATTAACTTCTCCGCCCTGGAGAAAGCCAAGGTTCATTTCCATGAACATGCCAGGTATGAACACAGACATGAAGGGGCGTATCGGTAGGCGGTTCGGGAGGTCTGTACACCCTGTAGTACTCAGCCAATGAGGAATCAGGGGAGGGAACTGGCGGTTGGGAGAAAGGGATATAAACCATTGCATGATGGCTGGTAGGCGCGTCCACTTGATGGGGGCGCCCGGTCTTGCAAGAGCGTAATAAAGAGTGCTTCACACCGCATCCTGTCTGAGCCGCTGATAATTGGCAACTGAGCGTTTCTCACATATCCAAATTAATTTAGGCAGAGCATTGCAATTACTTTTACCAAAAGCACCCAAGGATGACACTCATGATCTACTTCACATGCCATTTTCACCAGTTAAAAATTAACTAGTGTTCCAAGAAGAATGCCAGGTTTCAGTTTTCCTCCTCCTCTCTCTCACTGAAGTCTTGATTTGAGACTTGATAGAAATAATTCAAGTCAGTTGGGTACAATAAGACTGGTTTATTTAATTTGGAGCTGTTTAAACTTCATAGCAAGTGCTCTCCTGGTTCTTCAGAATGTCAAACTCCTATTCCATAGATCAGATCTTCGGGTTTGCATGTTTTTGAGGTTGACTACTTCATTGAAAATAATAGAAGTAGTGAAAATCTCACCTATGAAGTTCTGGGATTAGGAATTTTTCTGTTGTTTAAAATTAGGTACTGTCTAAGGCTTCTAGGAGCAAGGGCTGGAAAATCTAGGAATTAACCTGTAATTAGCATGAAAAAAACCCCATGATCGTCCCAGTCAAAGGGAAGGGGTTTGAAAGGACCAGTCGAATCTGGCAAATCAACAATTGGTTATGGGACTGGTGCCACAGCTGGGGGTTCAGCTACTTAGACCATGGGACTCGCTTTGAGAAACCTGTCCTGATGGGGGCTGATGGGGTCCATCTGTCAGAGAAGGGGAAGATCATCTTCAGTCATAGGCTTGCCAAGCTGCTGAAGAGGGCTTTCAACTAAAGTTGCAGGGGAGGGGAACCAGCAACAGATGTCCAGAGCCTGGAGAGGGGTCACAGAGCAGCAGGAGAACACCTGAAGAGCAGCAGAAAGGAATTCCAGCCAGAAGGTCAGCCTCATGGGGGAGGTGGGGGGCAACTTAAATGCCTCTATGCCAATGTGCATAGCATGGGGAATAAACAGAGATAAACAGAGGAGCTAGAGACATGCGCATGCCTGCAGGGCTACAATCTTACCGGCATCACAGAGGAGTGGTGGGATGGATCCTATGACTGGAGTGTTGGAATGGAAGGATACAGGCTCTTTAGGAAGGACAGGCAGGGGAGACCAGGAGTTGGGGGTCACCCTCTGTGTCAGTGACCAGTTGGAATGCATGGAGCTCTGCCTGGGGATGGATTGTCACAACCTGGACTGGAAGCCCAGAGAATTGCGATGGTTCTGTGATCCCCTTGGGTTAAATTAAGGTGAAATGACACCAAACAACTGCTTAAAATGTTTTACTTGCTGTAGAGAACAATTTAAACTTGGAAAAGGATAATAAGCAATGTGGTCTTTTCGCAGTAGAGATGGACACGACAAACATCAGATTGTGTAAAATGGCCAAAATGGCTACAATGGCTACTTTATTGTTCTAACAAGCATTTTTATAACCTTCTTCAAAGTAGGTGTTCATACAGGATTGGTTTACTTAGTAACTAACAGTTCATGATTGGGTAATAGTTTCCCTGCTGAGTCATCAGGACAGTTCCTCTTATCTTAGTTCTTTAATCTTGTTTCCATGGCACTTCTCGGGACTTTCCGGCTTCTCATGGATACACTGGAATCTCGTCAAGGTTAAATTCTTCTTCAATCAGACTAGAGGCAGACCCGCTGCCTCCCCCGACATGGTCTCTTATAAATCTATAAGAAAGAAAAGAAAGGAAAGACAAAGAAAGGAGAGAAAGAGAGTCAAAGAAATCCAGATCACCACCCCTGGATCCAGCGTTGTCTCAGGTCTGGTAATCCTGGGTGGTGGGTGCACACACAGCAAAGTTTCTGTTGCCTTTTTAAGTTCATCTTATTAGCTGATTAGCATACTAGACGAGGAGGGGCAGGTATTCCAGAAATGCATTTCCATGAGAGACGAGGAAAAGGTGAAGCATGGGTTCCAGTTGAGTCGGTGGTCCTTGCCCAGCTTTGGTTTTTCCTCTGTTCCCAGAGATCTTATCAGTCATCCCAGAAATGATCACCTCTTATCAGTTCTTGTTACCACTTCAATGGCAAAGGTGCTATTAGTCATTAGCAAGTCATTAGCAAGGCAAGCATGGTGTCTGGCTTGCACAGTAGGGTTTCCTCTCAGTCCATGTCTGCCCCTTTGAGGCTTATCTAAGGAGTTTGTCAATGCAACTGCAAGGGAGTGGGGGGGGGTGCATCCTTCAATACACTCCTGCTTCCTTGGGTGACATTCCTTAGACTAATCCAAAGGCCACAGCTTGTCCTTGAGGTTTTCTGTGTCGATGAATGTTTGAGGCATTACTTCCTTCAGTCCCTTACATGGATGAGGAGCCAACCAAGAGCTTATGGGTCAGGACTAAGGGGAAGGCAGGGACAGGGGACATTATAGTGGGGGTGGGCTACAGCCACCTGTCGCAGATGAAGGTATTAACATGGTAATGATTTAACAGGAATTTTAGATTTATTAACAGCAATTGATCATTTACAAAATAATTTAGAAGATATAAAATAGCGACTTATTTACAGATTCTAGGATGACAAGATTCACTCTAGTTTACTTCGTGGTATCTTAATTTATACATATGTACATGTGCATACACAAACACAAAACGTACAAACACACACAGAGACAAAAGTATTCGGATCCAGTAGAATGAAGTATGTACCCACACACACCAGTAAGCAGAGAAAGAGTGGGTGAAAAAGAAGCTAGCTCAAAGGAACGCCGCATCAGAGTGTCAGCACCTTCTGTAAAAACTGCCACTTTTGGTGTTCGGGGGGGCTGGGCCAGACGGACGGACGGCGGGGGCATGGTGCTAGACTGGCCGCAGGCGGCCGCTCCGCGGCGGGGGGGGGGCTCGGGGAGCCCCGGGGCCGCCGCGGCCAACTGCGGGCTTGCAGGTGGGGGGGTGCGAATGCTGAGTACAGCCATGAGCGATTGCCTCCAGTATACCTGTTGTAAGTGAGTTTTTAAGTCCGTCCTCATTAACGCTTTTCTGTAGTTCTTTAATAACAGAAAAATGAAGTCCTTATCAGCAGGTAGTGGACATGTGGAAGGGGCTCACGGCTTTTCTGGGGGTGACTCAGCCAGAGCTGTAGGATCCGTCTGAGAATCGGATCCAGTAGGTGACGTGGCATCAGCTGCAGCTGCCGCGGCAGTCCAATCACTTTTTAACTGTTTCAGGGATTCATGTACCAGTTGCCCTGTAGTTAAAGATGACGCAGCGATGGTATTCCTCCTTATGGCCACCTCGACTAAGGCGTTCCCTGCCTCTTTCCATGTTTCGAGATCAAAAGCAGACAGTGCATCCACAGGGACCCCATTCCTTTTGCACCAAATAAGCAAAGTGCGCATGGCTTTTTCCTCATCAGAGGGTGGTGGCGGAGCAGAGGGCTATACAACGGAAGGCAAAGGGGGGTGTCGCAGCAGAGATGGACATGACAAACATCAGATTGTGCGAAATGACCAAAATGGCTACAAAAGCCCCTTTATTGTTCTAACAAGCCTTTTTATAACCTTCTTCAAAGTAGGTGTTCATACAGGATTGGTTTACTTTAGTAACTAACAGTTCACGATTGGGTGATAGTTTCTCAGCTTAGTCATCAGGACAGTTCCTCTTATCTTAGTTCTCTAATCTTGTTTCCGTGGCACTTCTCGGGACTTTCTGGCCTCTCATGGATACACTGGAATCTCGTCAAGGTTAAATTCTTCTTCAGTTAGACTAGAGGCAGACCCGCTGCCTCCCCCCGACAATTCCCCCTTTTTGTATTTGTGCTAGAAATATTGCGAGAGCAGACTTCTGCAGGGCCCTTTGCAGAAGACTGACAAGACAGGGCAACATTAAAAGCACGGTCACAATTATCAAGGTCACTACCCCCACAGTTTTGACCAGAGATATCAACCATCCAGAAAGTCCCCAACCTTTAAACACCCTTGTTAACCAATCTAATCCACCCTCTTCTGTTAAACGCTTGACACCATCCTTTAGCTGCTGTATGCTTTTGAAAATAGATTCTGAGTGGTCAGACAAATTCATGCAACACATTCCATCAAAATCTTCACATCCATGTCCTTGCGCTAGAAGCAAAAAGTCAATAGCAGCTCTATTCTGTAACGTAGCATGTCTAACACTATCAACATCAGTTAAAAGGCCACTTAAAGCTAAAGAGGTAGCATTAGTCTGTTTGCTAAGCCAGCATCCCAACTTATTTAAAGTTCTTAGGGCATTTGCAACGCCAACTCCTGGTGCCAATATGGAGGCTGTTATGATCTGGCCTGGATTCCAGAATTCAATGTTATCTTGACAAGAACTGCTAAACTGATGAACAGTCCTTTGGACTCGCTTATGTTTTCGAGTCATATTCAGAATCATTGACACATTTGATGTTAATAACGTGAGGCGTCCGAGGCTACACGGGCCTCCATTCAGTTTAGATGGAACGCCTCCCCAGGCACGATCTCCACAGATTAAAAACACACCAGGAGGTAGTAGAAGAGGAACATCAGAAGACCGTGAGATGTTAGTCGAGGTATAATTGCACCAAGCGGTTGAGTTATGATAAGCAGCATTAGTTGCATTCACATTTTGCCCTCTCCGTGCGGAAGTATTATAAGAGTAATTAAAAAACACACAAGCATCCATTACGACAGAGCCTAGCAACTCTAGTTCTTGGGGTTCTTGCGTAACCTGTGGAAGGTGACTATATACACCATCCCAATTATCTATACAATTTTTTGGAGAGTTGCAAAGAGAGAAAGGCTGAAGGGTTTGTGGGATTGGCCATGTGTCTACTGGCAATCCCACCAAACAGGTGGAGAATGGATTTTCCGGGTTCGCAGTAGAGAGGCACAAGGCTTCTTGATGTGTCATGTTTGCCAAAGTTACCCAGACATTCTGCTTGGGTTGTGGAACTACCCATCCTTCACCCTGATGCAGGTTCCAGCACAGGCCGAACACACCGAGCAGGAACCCAGCGAGGGCCGGCATCTGTAGAGACACAAGCATAACCCCTGCCCCAGGTTAATAGCTCACATGGTCCACTCCACTGGCCAGTAATTAGATCTCTGACATGCACTTTGACGCCCTTTTGCAAGTCCTGTTTTGAAAAAAGAGAGGAAAAATGTTGGAAAAGAGGAGGTAGAGAAGAATTATCCCCATAATGGAGAAAGTTAAGAACATAAACTGCTTTATCCAAACATGCCTGTGGTGGTTCCCCAATCATTCCCCCTTTTTGTTTTTGAAGCTGCCGCTTCAGTGTGCCATGTGCACGCTCAACAATTGCTTGTCCTGTTGGGGAATGGGGGATTCCTGTAACATGAGTAACACCCCACAAATTAAAAAATGTTTGAACTTTCTGTGAAACATATGCTGGGCCATTGTCCGTTTTAAATTGGCGTGGCACCCCAAGCATAGAAAAAGCCTTTTGGAAATGTCGAATTACATCTTTTCCTGTTTCTCCATTATGTGCTGTTGCTACTAAGGCATGAGAATAAGTATCAATAGAAACATGAACATATTTCTGTCGGCCAAATTCATCTATATGAGTAACATCAGTTTGCCAAATCTGTAAAGCCTGCATACCTCTGGGGTTAGTACCAAAATACACTGGTGTGTGAGTTCCTTGGCAATCAGGGCAGGCAGCTACAATGGACCGAGCTTCAGTATGAGACAAGCCGAACTGCCATCGTAAAGCTCGATATCCTTGGTGAAAAAATTGATGTGATAATACAGCTTGTTGCTTTATGTTAGGAACAGTACTCAGAGTCATAGCAGAAACAAGAGCATCCGCTCTGGCATTACCTTCTGTATAAAATCCTGGTAAAGTGGTATGACTACGGACGTGCATGATAAAATAAGGTTCTGTCCGTAGTTGAATACTTTTCCAGAGTTCTAAAAGTACATCAAATAATAATTGATTGTCTGACATGGTCAAAACCACTTTGTCTAGTCAAGAAACTAAGTTAGCTACATACGCTGAGTCAGTTACAATATTTACAGGAGTGGAGAAAATAGAAAAAACAACAGCCATTGCACGCAGCTCTACTACTTGTGGAGAGCCATTTTGATATACTACTTTGTTGTTCTAGTTGTTGTTTTCATACCATACTACTGCTGCTTTACCTGTTTTTCCTGAGCCATCTGTAAAAACAGTAAGGCCGTTCACTGGTTCTGGGTGGTTTAAATTTTTCTGACCAAATGGTACTTCTCGAGCAAATTTCAGCAGCGGCTGTGATGGCAGGTGATATGATATCTGTCCCTGAAAGCCTGCCATGGCTGCTTGCAGCTCATAATTATTTGCCAGACACCATTCAAAATACCAATTTTGAACAGGTAAAACAATCGTAGCTGGGTCACGCCCTGTTAGTTCTGTACATCGTTTTCTGGCTTTTATGATTACATCAGCAATAAGCTCAAACAGTCCAGGAGCAGTTTTTCGTGGTCGGAATGACAGAAACATCCATTCCAAACTATGTAACGGGTCATCCCACTCAGGATTCCACTGCACTAAAGCACCAAATGGCACAGTTCTGTCAATTAGTACAAAGAGTTGTACCAATTGAGACAGATCTATTCGAGAAACAAATTTCTCGTGTATAGATCGTTCCACCATGTGAATTACATTTGATGCTTCCTCAGTTAATATTCTGGGTTCTGTTGGATCATTGGAATTTTTTAATAATTCCAATAAAGGTTGCAGTTGTGAATTGGTCAGTCCGAGATAGGGCCTAATCCAATTCAGGGATCCCATTAATTTCTGTACATCATTAAGGGTTGTAACTTCAAGGTTAAGTTTCACAGGTTGAGGGATTACCCGCTTACCTGTAACTGTCATTCCTAGATATTTCCAGGGTTCTACTTTCTGCACCTTTTCAGGGGCAATGACTAATTCATATTGTTGTAACGAATCTCTGGTTAAATTCTCCATGTCATTCAACTGCTCCTTGCTGTGTGATGCTAACAGGATGTCATCCATGTAATGGTAACAATAACTGGTAGGGAATCTTTCCCTTACAGGTGACAAAGCTTGTGCCACAAACCATTGACAAATTGTTGGTGAATTTTTCATGCCCTGTGGCAGAACTCTCCATTGATATCTTTTTGCGGGTTCTGCATGATTGACAGAAGGCACAGAGAATGCAAATTTTTCTCTGTCTTGAGAGGCTAATGGTATTGTAAAAAAACAGTCCTTAAGGTCCATGACAATGATTTCCCAATCTTGAGGGATCATGGCAGGTGAAGGCATGCCTGGTTGCAGAGCCCCCATCGTAGCCATGACAGCACTGGCTTGCCGCAGGTCATGTAAAAATCACCATTTTCCTGATTTCTTTTTTATTACAAACACTGGAGTGTTCCATGGGCTCTGAGAGGGTTCAATGTGTCCAGCAGCTAGCTGTTCTGCCACCAATTCTTGCAGGGCTTTTAATTTCTCAGTTGGCAGGGGCCACTGATCCACCCACACAGGGTTATTCGTTAACCAAGTTAAAACAAGCGTGGGCTGTCTGACACCCTGCAGCACAGTGGCCCCCGTTAAAAATCCATGGTAATTTTCACCCCCCATTGTGACAAGCAATCCCTTCCCCATAAATTGAGGGGAGCTGCCGTCACATATGGTTTGACGACTGCTTGTTGGCCCTCAGGATTGGTAATCAGAACTGCTGTGGCTGCCGTCCTTGCTCGTGCGGATCCTCCCAGCCCCACTACCCCTGTGTCCGCATCCTCTGTTGGCCAGGTGGATGGCCACAGATAATCAGCAAATAATAGTCACATCGGCTCCGGTGTCCAGGAGCCCCGCAAGCCTTACTGTGGTCGGCGATTGTCCGTGATCCGACAGCGTGCACGTCATACGTGGTCGGGATGATGAAACAGTCTGAGACCAGCAAACTTGAGGGGGTCCCGTAGAGCCGAAGCCTCCATCGCATCGCAGTCGCTGTTCTGCTTTTGAAACACAACTCGGAAAAAGAATAAGTTGAGCAATGCGAGTACCTTTTGGGATTGTTACTGGTGGGTAAGGGGTTGAAACCAGTGCGCAAATTTGACCTGTAAAATCAGCATCAATAACTCCTACATGCACAATCAGTCCATTTAACGTGCTACTTGATCTTCCTAGTAGCAATGCACTCAGTCCTCGTCCTATAGGACCCCTCGCATCAAGAGGGACCTTAACAATGTCTTTGGTGACTATAGTTACTGTGTCGGCGGTGGATACATCCAACCCTGCTGAGCCAGTTGTTGCGGCTGATAGCTGCTCGCAGAGGGGAGTTGGCCGGCTGTCGGGAGGGGATTTGTTGTCCTCGCGCGCCCTTTCGTGCTCTTTTTGTGGTTTCCCTGTAGTGGCTGCCCGTTAACATGAAATTTGGAACGACATTGTTTTGCAAAATGTCCCAGTTTTCCGCATTTGTTGCGATTAGTTCCCGGTAGGATGTTCACCAGTTGTTTACCTGGTGATGTTGTTTGGACAGGCTACCTTCATGTGCCCTTGTTTGCCGCACCCAAAGCATTTCCCTGAATTTCTCATATTCATAGCAGTAGCTAGGGCGGCCACTTGTGCTGCCATCTGAGCAGCCACCTTATGTTCCACTGTCCCAACCTTAGAACACGTAGCCACCATGTCAGGAATAGCAGGATCTCCCGGTAAAGACTGTATTATCTTTTGACAGTCCTCATTAGCATTATCTTTTGCTAACTGTTTGCACAACATTTGCCTTAACATCTCATCTTCTACCTGTTTTACCAGTGCGGCAGATATTTTTTCTACAAACTGCAAAAAGGGCTCCCTCGGGCCTTGGCGGATAGCAATGTATTTTTGTTTTGGAGCTGCCATTTCCATGGTTCGCTTTAATGCCGTAATTCCTATATGTTGTGCCTGTTCAAGAACAATCGGAGGCCACGTAGCTTGCAGTTGAGGGTTACTAAACGGCCCCTCACCAAGCAAAGCACCCTCTCCAAGGCCTAGCCTCGGGTCATCCTGAGGCAGTCGTAAATTATTCTGCGCGGTCGCGCGTGCCATCTGCCTCCAAGTAGATTGAAACACTTGTAATTGCACCGGCTGAAACAGCACTTGTGCGAGATGCGTAACGTCATATGGACACAGCAGATCTGTGCTGATTATTCGAATAAGTTGCATCACCTCAGGAGAATTGATTCCAAATTTCTGTGCCTTATTCTGCAAATCCTGCACCACTTTCCAGCCGATTGGATTGTGCTCATCGTGCTGGTTTGTGCCTGCAGCAGCTTTGTAAACAGGGAATGCACCAGGAGCCTCTGCTGCTATATCTACAGGCTTTGGACATGCCGGGGTTGGAGAGCACAGGCTGAGGCGTTCAACCAGATCCCAGTTGCCAGCCTCAGCAGCATACTTCCTAACTCCCTCCCAAAATCGATCAGGGGATCTTGGGACTACAGTTATTGTGGATGGAGGGAGAGTCCATGGCTGGGCTTTTTTCACTATGGGTTTATCTGTAATATGCAGAGCTCGCATAGCGGCAGTTAAAGCTTCTTCTCCCTCACTTTCATTTTCGCTCTCACTTTCCGGCTCTGTGTTATTCGCTGGATTCGCCGTATTTTCCTCCTCGGCGGGGGCCGATGGGGTCACCCCTTCTGCTGCTGCGCCGCTAGGGGCCACCGCTGCACCGCTAGGTGGGGGGGGCTCCTCATCGCCCCGCAAAATATTTAATGGCGGAGGAGGAGGAGGTGGGCGAGGGCGTGATCTGCTTTTGCCCGTGAGGGGTTTCCTGCCTGCTATCGCTGACGCTGAGGCATCGGCTTCATTTGCCCCTTGGTCACAATCTCTCCCCTTCCTAACATTTTCTGGTTTCTCATCTTTCTTTTGCTCATCATTCGCCTCACATTCTGCTTTCCATTCCTTCAGGGTCTCGCTTAATAGACGCCATAGGCCTACCGGCGTCATTCTGAGTCTAATTCAGGCATTTCAAAAAGGTATGGCTTCAAATGCTCCAACCCCCCCCTCCCCCCGTCGCCAGCTCCCAGAGAAAAAAAAGATAACCCTTTCCTCCCTCAAGAGGATCAGTTGCAAAGCACAAGATCAAAAAACTGATAAGGTCT
The DNA here is from genome assembly GCF_031877795.1 of Strix aluco. NCBI lineage: Eukaryota > Metazoa > Chordata > Aves > Strigiformes > Strigidae > Strix > Strix aluco. The sequence continues at coordinate 2,251,909 of NW_027436512.1, read as the reverse complement.
GGACGGCAATTGGGCCTGCCAGTCCGGCAAGTAGAAGCTTATCAGTGGATAAATGAGAACGGCCCTTACATTTTAATTCCAGTTGGTCCTCAACAACAATTAATAAAATTTTTAATTGATACTGGTGCACAAATTTCAATAATTACACAGCGAGATGCCAATAAGCTAGGCATACGACCTGGCCGGCGAAAGGTTAAAATTACCGGAGTTACAGGAACTAGCACTGTGTGCCAGACAGCAAAGGTTAACTTATGGCTCCCTGACGAAAAGCGTATAACATCTTTATGCTTTGCGATCAAAGAGCACCATGAAAATATCCTGGGTTTTGATGCACTGAACGGCTGGACCCGGCATTTGCCGGATGGTAGTTTGTGGTCTTTTGGTGCAAATGCCAACCCCAGCCCTAATAAAAATCAACAAACTGCCACAGTGCGTGTACTCCGTGCAGCTCCAGCACTTCCCGAATCAAAAATCACTAACGTCCCACAGTATCCAATTTCTGCTACAGCACGAACTGGAATTTCTGAAGTAATTGCGGACTTAGAAAAACGACAGATTATTTCCCGAACTCACTCCCCATACACTTCTCCTGTTTGGCCAGTCCGTAAACCAGACGGGAGGTGGCGTTTAACAGTCGATTATCGGCGTTTAAATGCCAGTACAGCCCCATTGACAGCGGCAGTCCCCAACATTGCAACTTTAACCGCTACACTGCAAGCCGCCGCACATCCTTGGATGGCAGTGCTAGATGTAAAAGACATGTTTTTCACGGTCCCTTTAAGGGAAAAAGATAGAGAAAAATTCGTGTTTACATGGGAAGGTATCCAATATACCTTTAACAGACTCCCACAGGGATATAAACACTCACCCACAATTGCCCATGCTGCACTTGCTGAACTTTTACAGACAGTTTCACTCCCTGCAGAGGTAAAATTATATCAGTACATAGATGATATTCTAATTGGAGGAACCTCTCCTGACAAGGTGGGAGAAGTGGCAGCAACAGTTTGGCAAACATTGCATGAAGCAAAAATTGAAATTCCACCTGAAAAATGTCAGGGACCAAGTAAAGAAGTGAAATTCCTGGGCACTTGGTGGATTGCTGGAAGTGCAGCAATCCCACCAGATACTCTAAATAAAATAGAACAATCAGAAATGCCCCAATCTAGAAAAGAATTACAGCAGCTAATGGGCACTTTAGGATATTGGAGAAAACATGTGCCTGGATTCTCCATCATTGCCTGCCCACTTTATTCACTTTTACGAAAAGGAAAATCGTGGAGATGGGATTCAGAACATGAAGAAGCAATTAAAACTCTAATACTGGAATTAAAAACATATCAATCCCTAGGACCTGTTCATCCTCTGACCCTATTATAGCAGAATGGGGTTTTGCAGAACATGGTACTTATTGTAACTTATTTCAAATCGGCCCTGATGGGCCAAAGAGACCTTTACTGTTTAGCTCAACTGCATTTAAAGAGACTGAACAAAGATATTCAGAGTGGGAAAAGGGTCTCTTGTCTCTAGTCCGTGCAGTTAAACAAGTTGAGAAAATACGTCAAGAACAAGCTGTTCAGACCAGAGGTCCCTTTAATTTATTAGACACAATCCTAAAAGGGACTGCTCCCCCAGAGGGAATTGCACAAAACCCTACAATTAGGAATTGGTATGCCTATCTAGTGGGTGTGACAGATGAAATGCAATTAACTGAAGGACACACAGAAGTTTCTAAATTGCAAATGCCTATTAATACTGACCCCCTGGCATTACAACAACCATTCAAACCTTCACCAATTTTAGATGCACCTCCCTTCACTGAAGATTCTCCAACCGAGGGTGTCTGGTTTTCTGATGCCTCGGCAAAAAGAGTGGATGGTAAATGGCAATATAAAGCTGTTGCATTAGAAATCAAAACAGGCAAACAAGTTATTGAAGAGGGTGAAGGCAGTGCTCAAGTAGGAGAGTTAAGAGCAGTTGTTTTGGCAGCACAAAATGAAGCAAAAGCCATTTATGTAGACTCTTATGCTGTCTGGGCAGGTGCCACACAGTGGCTTTGTCAATGGGAAGCCCTAAACTGGGAGATAAATAAATCACCAATCTGGAGAACTGAAGACTGGCAATTACTATTAACCATGGCCAGAAAAACACCATTCCAAATAGGATGGGTAAAAGCTCATGCTAATGACAATAAACCAGCTACAAATTGGAATCAAAGGGTGGATGAATTGACAAAAATTAGGAAAATAGACATTGAAGATTCCTCAAACCCCACATGGTATCGATTGGGAGAATGGTTACATCAAAAATTAGGCCACACAGGTCGAGAAGCACTTTACTTTTCAGCCCAAAGCCGGGGATGGCCCCTCAGTAGGAAAACATGTGAAACCATCCTCACTGAGTGCCCCCAGTGTAAATTAAAATTGCAGATGGACCATCCTGCCAAAGCACCACCTTTACACATTAAGGAAGGAAAAACTTTGTAGTCTACTTGGCAAATTGATTACATTGGTCCTTTAAAATCCTCTGCTGGGTACAAATATATCTTAACAGGTGTAGAAATAATACCTGGACTCCTTACAGCTACCAAGTGCCAGAAGGCTAATGGACAGAATACCATCCGAGGCCTTTCCTCATGGTTCTCAATTTTACCTGTCCCTGATTCCATCCAGAGTGACAATGGCTCACACTTTACTAGTAAAGAAGTACAAGAATGGGCAAAGCAAAAAGAAATAAAGTGTGTATTTCACACACCTTATTACCCACAATCTAATGGTATAGTTGAACGAGCCAATGGACTGCTGAAAACATATCTTAAACCACATGAAGGACAATGGGACAGCCGTCTTTCTGAAATGTTACAGCAGTTAAATAATCGATATGGTCCCTATGGAAGTCCAATTACTCGAGCCTTCTTAACACCTTCTTCAGAAAAAAACCTAAACAATGAGCACACCTGGTCCTCAATGAAAGCAGGACAGCCCGTGATGGCAAAAATACCATCTGTAGGAACAATACCAGTAACCCTGGTCAAGCCACGAGGATTTCTAGCATGGGATGCTATTGATAATAATGGAATAAAACATAAACTCAGTACTAGATGGATTTATCCAGCGTCCTAAGGGGTAACCTGTTCAGCTTCCCCCCCCCCCCCCCCCCCCCCCCCGAGACCGTTCTCTTTTCTTTCCTTTTCAGAAATAACCAACTCCACCGATGACACCGTGGAAGCAGACACCATACCCAGCAAGTCCACCAGTAGCACTGTGGGAACAACCCTCATCTTCAATATGAGACTCTTCACAGCATTGTGCCTACCCTTTCTCTCCCTCACCATCATACCTCGATTGCTACAACAATGGTGTCTATACGCCTCTTCTTCTCTCTTCCTTTTTCTGCTCATGAGAGTAAAGACACTTACAATGGCTCACACATCAAATCCTTGGGATCTTGCATTACTGAGATACACTGGAAGCATCAAAACACTACAAGAAAAGGCAGGTCTAATTGGTCAACTTTACTCACTACACAGAAGCTGATAGGATTATTGCATTTGTCCTCACTATACGCAGTGCTTCAGTGTACAACATATACCCAATCCTTGCATTAGGACTAAATCACAATGGAAACATACTCTGTCCCTCAGAACATAAAGTATGGGCCTGCAGAAGGAGGGGAAATGGCAAACAATTGATGTAAATGCATGTGCTGTGCGAGAACAACGAGGCTTCATTTGTGGAGGAAATACTCTTGAAGCTCAAGACATTTGTCTTGACACTGAACAAAACATTTGTCACTTTGAGATCCACCCAAACAAAACCCCTGAAAGCGTAGTCATATATGTTGGAAAAGGATGTGTTTGCATGCGAACACGATGTGATTCCTTATTAATAGATGGTACTGTCCATAACATAACCAATAACTTCAATCTATGTGTGTGTAACTTTTCTGTGATTATTGGCTGTGATTTTCATTTCTCTGTACCAATAACTACCTATGATGACTTATCTTTCGATTATATGCTATATCACGAGTTACAACCTACACCCATTGGGATGAGCCTAACCATAATTGAGCGACTCCTCCAACATCCTGACTTAATCGACCTCCTGCAAGAAGCGCAGAAAACTGGACAAAAGACTCTTATCACGGTCCAACATGATATAGAAGAAATACATCAAGTGTTAACAAGAGTCAAAAGGGATGGAGAACATCAATGGTGGGAAAGCTTATTTGGATGGTCACCAACCGCAACAGGACTGTTTAACTCCATGTTCCACCCAGTCATGATTTTCTTAATTCTAATTCTAATATGTTTACTGCTCATAATTGTATTGTATATTAAGGTTTGGAGGATGGTTAAACAGATTACTCGGTTACAGAAGTATCCCCATGTGTACACCATCCCAAAATAACTTTTTTTCTTTTTGAAGCTAATCAAACACAAAATTTCCTTCAACTGTAATTGGATTATGGCATCCTCTGTTTATAGGTATAGAGGCAAGAGGCAACCACACTGCCACTCTATGGACAAGATAAATTGACTTTAGTCACGGGGTGGATTGTGGTGGTGCAATTCTTACCCCTCTCCGCCTCTCTTTGTTGGGCTGCTTGGTGCTAGGTGCGATTCCACCCACATCCCCCGAGCTATACACCAATCTGTGGAGATAAGGACTGACAATGTTAACGAGCCTGGCTCCTGCCCCTCCTGATTGCTCGGAAACGGTTAAAGTGGCCCATCAACTCCTAAGGGCCTGGCACACCTGTGCCTGGGATGGGGTCAAATGGGAACAATAACAGAGTCGCACATTAATCAAATTCTTGTGTAACTGCTGGAAGGCACCAGAAGGCATTTGACAAAAGTCAATTATCTTGGACCCTATAAATGGCAACCACCAGGGAGACCCTTTGAGCTCTCCTGGATCGCAGCGGGCCTGTGACCAGCATCTCCCCTGAGCTGGGACGCCTCTCAGGTACCAAACCCTTAAGGTGTCGTCTGCTCCAGACGGAAGGCCAGGGCGAAGTCCCCCGCTCGAGTCTCAATTATCGCCCGTTGAGGAATGCCAAGGCATTGGGAGGATTTGCTCTAAACTTGAGAGGGAAATTTTCTTTGAGCTAGCTTCTCTTTACTCTGTGTGTGTGTGTGTGTGGGTACGTACCCTTGTTCCTGTGTGTGTATGTCCGTTCTGTGTTCATTCTACTGAATCCAAACACCTTTGTTTCTGTATGTTTGTCCATTTTGTTATGTGCATGCATGTGTATATATATATATATAGGTACCGTTAAGTAAGTTAGTGTGAATCTTGTCATTTTAGAATTTGAATAAGTCGCTTTTCTTTCTTTTAGTATTTTTGAATTATTTTATAATAATAAATTGCTGTTAGTTATTAATAAACCTAGATTTCTTACTAAATATTACCGTGTCAATACTTTCATCCGTGACACCAGGTTTCATCATCAATTGGTGGGTCAAAATATAATGTGCTTCCTGGGCCTAGTGGTCCTCCGACCACAGTTGATGTACCATAAGAATCACAATAGGTGCATCTCCAGGCTCTCACAGGGGATTTCCATTTACAATTGCATCCCCGAGCTGTTTTGTTAGATTTGGACCAGAACGTACTAAAATGAGTTCGGGTGCCATTTTGGTGTTGCCACTTCCACTGATAATCTCGGACAACATGAGTTTTACTTGTAGAGTTATCTCTGGGACAGCTCAGAAATAGGTGGTCAAAGAAACCGTCCTGTCCTACGGCTTTACAGCCTTCAAAATCTTGCTTATATTTGTGGTAAGAACATCTTACCCAGCTACCATTAGTGAGTTTAACATGTGTTTGATTCCATCTCTTCCGATATTTAAAACAATCATAAGGATGACAATTAGGAGTCCAACAATCAAAACCTAGAGACAAGGTCCATTCACAAACACTTTTCCCCATTTGAACCCCATGTTCTCGTGTCCGATTGAGACAAAAAAGACCTTTTCCGGGAAAATGCAGTCGCCAAGGGTCGCTGTCATCAGTCCAAAATTCTGTTGTTTCGTGTACGTCTCTTTGTGTGCTGATCCACCATCTAGGTGACACCGGTTGGGCTGTCCAGGGCCAGTCCTCAAATCCACCTGCGCCCCCGCAGACCCAACAGTTGCGCAGGTCGAATATTTTTGCTATTGTTTCTCCGAGGGATAAAAATCTATTTTCCCAATTTACAATTTGATTACAATAACAGCATTTAATTAGTAATACCAACAACAATTTCATTGTCCTTATGTCTTCTGTTCTTCGAAGATCTGTTTCTTAGATCAGGTGACGTGGATAATATCCTCTCCCGAAGGGGCCGTTGCAGTAGACAGGTAGATTCAATCGTGTAGAATCTATAAAACAAAATTCTATACCATCTAGTTATTCTCGCAAATAACATTTTGTTGCAGGGACATATTCCCATTTTTCTTGTCCAGGTTTCATAATCAGAATGGTATTGTCCTTCCCCGTGGCTATTACTTCAGCTGCTTCAGGGGGGCCACTTGGCCTTTGGACCCATACTTTGGCTCCATTATTAATATCTGTTGATCCAAACCCCTTACTTTCTTGGATTGTGGTGACTGGGGGTGGATCCCCTTTCTTTACCCCTGCTTGCAAAACCGGTAGTATCAATTGTGCTACTCGGTCTCGGGGTTGAATAGTTAAATCTTGATCACTGTTGTTTAACAAGATTACTTTAATTTCACCTTGATAATCTGCATCAATTACCCCTCCCATGACTTGAACACCTTTCAGGGCTAGGCTCGAGCGAGTTGTTATTAGTCTGAAATGTCCAGTAGGAATCTGAATTCCTACACCGGTATCTATGACTCTTATCTGTTTTGGGGTCACTTTTGTTAATTTTAATGCATAAAGATCTAACCCTGCAGCCTCTGGGGTGGCCCGATAAGGGGCCAGGGCACCTGGGGCAATTTCCCAGTAAGTTAAAGTCTCATTTACTGTCAAAGATTTTATTTGCAGATTGGGTGTAGTCATACGCATTAAGGGGGTTTCCATTTCCCCAGTAGGCCTGTTGTTGAGAATATGCAATGCATCTGTGAGATGGGTCCTCCATCGGGATAGGTTCCCATCCCCCAGTTTTCTCAATTGCTCTTTTAGCAATCCATTCATTCACTCAATCAATCCAGCAGCTTGTGGGTAATACGGTATATGAAAAACCCATTGAATATTCTGTTGTTCAGCATATTGCTGTACAAACTTGTTTCGAAAATGAGAGCCATTGTCAGTTTGAATTTGCAGGGGAATTCCATAGTATAAGATTATTAGGTCTATAGTACAAATAGTACTATGATGGGTGGCTCTCTTACAGGGATGAGCAATCAAATATCCAGAGTAAGTATCTACAGCTGTGCAAATGTATTTACACCCTCGATCTTGGGGTAGGGGTCCAACATAATCCATTTGCCAAATTTGTCCTGGCAACTTCCCTCTCCCCAGTTGTCCCTTTATCACATGTGGTACCGGGCGTTTATGCTGGCACACAGGGCACTGAGCAATTATGGTTTTAATCATATCAAGTGACATTGTTATGCCACGATCTTGAGCCCACCTATAAGTGGCTTTTTCTCCGAGGTGCCCACACTTTTGATGTGCCCGTTTCGCCAAGCCTTCATGATCCTCCTTCTGAGGGAACTCAAATCCAGCTTGGGAAATCTTTGCCCGGTTATCTGTAACAGAGTTATAAAGTCTTTCTAGAGTGTCAGTGTTACTATGAGCATCTACGTGAAACACAGTAACTTTAGTTCTTTGTATTATTTCCCAAATATCTTTCCACAGTTCTTTTCCCCAAACTTCTTTGGAATATATTTTCCAGTCCTTTGCTACCCATGTCGGCAGCCAAGTTGTTAATCCATTAGCTACTGACCAAGAGTCAGTATGTAGATGACATTCACCTAGGTCTTCTTGTCTCAAAGCCATATACACTGCATACAATTCAGCATACTGACTGCTTTTTCCTTCTCCTGTGGTTTCTAAAAATTTTCCTGAATGAGGATGATAAGCTACTGCTTTCTAAAACCTTTTCCCTCCTATGTACTTTGCTGATCCATCAGTAAACCAGACATGTTCCTTTGCAGAGGGTTCTAATTGGTCCAAAGCCTTTCCCCACTGTACTGGGGATTCCTGTTCAGCTGTAAAATCAGGGTTTATTTCCTGATCCTTTGTGGGAATAGTAGCCACTCGCTCATGGAGGGTGGCTATTCCACCCACTCCTATCTTTGCTCTATCTTGAATATACCATTTCCACTTTATAATGCTTGATTCCTGAGCATGCTGTGGTGGTGCAATCCTTACCCCCCCCCGCCCCTCTTTGTTGGGCTGCTTGGTGCTAGGTGCGATTCCACCCACATCCCCCGAGCTATACACCAGTCTGTGGAGATAAGGACTGACAATGTTAACGAGCCTGGCTCCTGCCCCTCCCGATTGCTCGGAAATGGTTAAAATGGCCCATCAACTCCTCAGGGCCTGGCACACCTGTGCCTGGGATGTGGTCAAATGGGAACAATAACAGAGTCGCACATTAATCAAATTCTTTTGTAACTGCTGGAAGGCACCAGAAGGCATTTGACAAAAGTCAATTATCTTGGACCCTATAAATGGCGACCACCAGGGAGACCCTTTGAGCTCTCCTGGATCGCAGTGGGCCTGTGACCAGCATCTCCCCTGAGCTGGGACGCCTCTCAGGTACCAAACCCTTAAGGTGTCGTCTGCTCCAGACGGAAGGCCAGGGCGAAGTCCCCCGCTTGAGTCTCAATTATCGCCCGTTGAGGAATGCCAAGGCATTGTGAGTATTTGCTCTAAACTCAAGAGGGAAATTTTCTTTGAGCTAGCTTCTCTTTACTCTGTGTGTGTGTGTGTGTGTGTGTGTGTGGGTACGTACCCTTGTTTCTGTGTGTGTATGTCTGTTCTGTGTTCATTCCACTGAATCCAAACACCTTTGTTTCTGTATGTTTGTCCATTTTGTTATGTGCATGCATGTGTATATATATATATATAGGTACCGTTAAGTAAGTTAGTGTGAATCTTGTCATTTTAGAATCTGAATAAGTCGCTTTTCTTTCTTTTAGTATTTCTGAATTATTTTATAATAACAAATTGCTGTTAGTTATTAATAAACCTAGATTTCTTACTAAATATTGCCGTGTCAATACTTTCATCCGCGACACATGCCCAATTCGATGAGTTTTTGGAGAACTTTTTACCCATTGCATGATAGGAAACTCAGGACGGAGAGCCACTTCATGGCCTATTGTAAGCTGTTCCGTTTCAACTAATGCCCAATAACATGCTAATAATTGTTTCTCAAAAGGAGTATAATTGTTTCCTGCCTCTGGCAGCTTCCTGCCCCAAAATCCTAAAGGAACTTTTTTCTTTCCCTGTTTCTGCCACAGACTCCAGTTAGCATGTGATTTATTTACTGACACATTCAACTCTACCTCCCCTTCCTGCAGGGGCCATAAATCTAATGCCTTTTGAATGGCTTCTTTAGCTAATTCAAAAGCAGCTTGCTGTTCATCATCCCATTCAAATTCATATTTTTTCCTTGTCACCTTATACAAGAGGGTTAAAATTTGTCCTAAAGGGGGGATATGTTGCCTCCAGAAACTGAATAACTCAATAAATTTTTGAGCTTCTTTTTTATTTTGTGGTACAGCAAAATCCAAAATCTTTTGTCGGGCTTTAGGCAGTATTTCTCGATGCCTGCAATGCCACTGAATTCCCAGAAACTTCACTGTCTGAGATGGTCCTTGGATTTTTTCAGGGTTAATTTCCCACCCCTTTTGTTTCATATGATCTACTATTAATTCAAGAACTTGTTGTACTTCCTCCTCATCATTTCCTTGAATCAAAATATCATCTATGTAGTGACTTAACTGTGTGTGAGGAGGCAGCTGTATTTCGTCTAGGTGTTCAGCTACAATTCTATGGCAGATAGTGGGGCTGTGCAACCACCCTTGTGGTAATCTGGTAAAAGAGTATTGCCGGCCCTGCCACGTGAAAGCAAACTGGTCCCAGTGCTCTTCTGCAATTGGCATAGTAAAAAATGCATTAGCTAAATCTATTACAGCATACCAAGTTCCTGGATGCTTCTGCACCCTTTCTATTAAAGTGACAGTGTCTGGCACAGCTGCTGTGAGCGGTGGAGTGTGTTTATTTAACTCTCTAAAATCCACTGTCATTCTCCAGGATCCATCACTTTTTTTGACAGGCCATATCGGATTGTTCCAAGCAGTGGTGGTTGGTTTTAAAACTCCTACATCTAATAAATCTTTAATTGTCTGTGATATCTCTTCATGTCCTCCTGGAATTCTATACTGCTTCGATGTGACTAACTTAGTTGCAGCCAGGATCTGCACAGGAGGCATTTTTACTTTGCCAACTGTAACAGGTCTGGCACTAATGTAGGATCTGACTCCAAATTGATACTGACCATCAGAGAGGTTTAAAGTCAGACCTTTTAAAATGTCTATACCAATTATATATTCAGGAATAGGAACAATCATTACCGGGTATAATCGCTTTGGGAGGTTCCCTATTTTCATTTCTATTTTTGTTTGCACTGCTTCAATTTATTTTCCTCCCAACCCAGTAATAACTACAGGTTGTCCCCTATACTTCTTTGGGTTTCCAAAAATTAAAGAGGCCTCTGCTCTAGTGTCAATTAAAGCATTTACAGTTTGTGGGGATCGGTTGTTCCAGAAAATTTTAAGCTCCACATGGGGCCGTCGGTCCTTTCGTACCCACTGCACTGGAGCTTGGCCATTAATTCATTTGTGCTGATCATAATGTTGACTCACCTCCCTTGCCTCCTGTAAAGGGTACAAGTCAGAGAACGGTGCCCAATCCTCTTTCGCCCCCGGAACCGATGATCCACTCACGGGGGGCCCTCCGTGAGCAGATGGAAGGTCCCGTTGAGGGTCAAGAGGTGGCACCGTAGGCTGAGTTGTCCCTGCCTTTTTTGCCTGTGAATATTGCACCTTTTTGCCGGGTTTATTCAACCCTCTCTGTTTATATATTTTCCACATTTCTGGAGTCGAAATTCCATCTATTTTTTCACGGGACATACCATCTTTTAGTAAAGCAGTAAACATTTCCTTACGAGAAATCCTGTTTTCACTGCTCTTGGGGCTGCCTCGAATGTCCCGATTCCCTGCACTCCCTCGGGGGCCCCATTCTCCAAGGTCACGCAATTGTTGCACCTTTTCAATTACTTCATTGAGGGGGTTCCCCGTTTCATTAATGAGGAGGGTCATAATTACATTTTTATATGCTGGTGGAGCAGTTCTAATCACTCTGTTTCTCATAGTGACCGACAAAGGATACTGCATCAAAAGGTCAGTGTTTCCTAAAAATATAGCTGCTCTCATCCCTTCCTCTTTCATTCGCTGTATACAATCTCTCAAAGCATACCACTGACGGTCAGATGCCAGCCAATCATTCTCTGGAGGATATTTAGTAGCACATCCCAGAGCAGCCAATGCTAACAAATGGATACCCTGATGGTTGTTTCGAAATACATCTTGCACAAATGAATCTGAACTTAAAATCAAAAACTTTTTAGCATCTCTTTCATCTAGGGTTATCCCTGCAGCTCCCTGATCATGCAAACGCACCATCCAAGAGAGTAGGGGTTCCCCCGGTTTCTGCTTAAATCTCTCAATTATATCGTTTACTTCATGCTGTGTATAATCCTCTATAGTATCCTTCCTCACAGATTGCATATTTATTAGGATCCACTTCTACCTTTCGCCTCCACACAGGTTTTGCATCTATAAATTCATCTGTGGAACCAGCCTCATCAGAATCTGTAGAATCCCAAATATCACCATCCCATTTCTCTGGGTCCCATTGCACACCTGCATCTGCAATTACTGCATGCACTTTCTTATGATTCACTCGCCCTCTCCTTTTCTTGTACTTATATTGTGCTACTCGCACTGCAGCTTTCTCCGCCACTGTCTGATAAGTATCCAGCTTATCAGCAAGCAACTTATTCTGGCATTGCAACATCACTATTTGACTCTGTAAATCACATATCTGTCGCTCCATCTGGGAGCGCTCTAACAGTAGCCTCTCTTTACTCTGGTGCTGTTTTCTATATGCAGTTAACAAAACCCATCCCCGTTTATTTGAATTAGTAATTTCTTTTCCTTTTTCAATAGGTATCTTTTTCATACAATTTAAAACATCTAATGGCTCGGCTTCTTTCAGCCAGCTCTCCCATTGTTCGCACGGTCCTCCGACCCTAGCCCACTCCTGAGCTAGTGAACTATAGGGAGGATTTTCCCAGCCAGGGATTTCTGGTGGACTTGACAAATTACCTTTAAATTTAAATAATGGCATTTTTTGTCGAATCCCACTCCTGACACCAATTTATGTTTTGCTGATCAGGGATATCAATTAAACTCAGACACCAGAGTGAAAAGAGCAGGCGTATTTACTAGAAATAACTAAATAATATAACAGAATAATACAGAAAACATACAGTAAGAAAAGACAGAACAGTGCACTTAAACAAATAGGAAAATACAGGGTAATGCATCAAATCATTACTACGAGAGAGAGAAGAGTGATTAAGAAAGATCCATCACCACTTGCATACGTTACCATCATCCAGACCTGCAGGCGCTGGGCAACCCCCGTTACAGCGAGGATTTGGAGAGCCTGTCCCGGCAAGTGGGAAATCCTACGCGGTGCGTCCACCCGTAGGTGAGGCTTCCAAAGTCGCTGTGAGCGGGTCCAGCCTTATATACCAGAGATCGACAAGCCAGAATAGCTGGCACCTTTGTTTTAAGCGGAAATATCTGAAGTCAGTCTCACGTTAGATTTTCCCAGAGCCTGGCCGGGGCTCAGGGAAAAAACTAAGGGAGTTTTCCCAGCTTATCTAGGTGATTTATGAGCAAGGTCACACACCAGATCACAGGGCCAGACAATTGTCTCTGTGGCCCTGTTATTGTGGCCTTGTTACCTTGTTTACACACACAAAGAAGGATACATATTTTATGATGTTTAAGTCACATTTTCTATACATATCTCACTAATGACTACATACTGAGTTAGTAATTTCGGTTCAAGACTTATTGTTCAGGTTTCAATATTCCCACCTGTTACATCCGGACAGGTGGTTTGTTATAATTTTAGTACAATACCTATTGATACAATGTTTGTCAATTATAAAACATACAGGATTCATCTATAGGTCAACTCTGGCTTGGGCTTATTGTCCAAACCTTAGCACTTCAAAGTGTTCCAGCCCCCTGATTATCTTCGTGGCCCTCCTCTGGACCCAGTCCAACAGGTTCATGTCTTTCCTGTACTGAGGACACCAGAACTGGACACAGTACTGCAGGTGGGGTCTCATGAGAGCAGAGTAGAGGGGGAGACTCACCTCCCTTGACGTGCTGGCCACGCTTCTCTTGATGCAGCCCAGGGTACAGTTAGCTTTTTGGGCTGTGAGCACACATTGCTGGCTCATGTCCAGTTTTTCATCCACCCGTACCCCCAAGTCCTTCTCCACAGGGCTGCTCTCAACCCCTTCATCCCCCAACCTGTGCTGATACCGGGAGTTGCCCCAACCCAGGTACAGGACCTTGCACTTGGTCTTGTTGAACCTCATGAGGTTCCCATGGGCCCACTTCTGAATCTTGTCCAGGTCCCTCTGAATGGCATCCCATCCCTCAGGCGTGTCAACTGCACCACTCAGCTTGGTGTCATCTGCAAACTTGCTGAGGGTGCACTCAATCCCACTGTCTATGTCATTGATGAAGATATTAAACAGTACTGGTCCCAATACGCATCCCTGAGGGACACCACTCGTCACTGATCTCCATCTGGACATTGAGATGTTGACCACTACCCTCTGGATGTGACCATCCAGCCAATTCCTTATCCACTGAAGAGTCCACCCATCAAATCCATATCTCTCCAATTGAGAGAGAAGGATGTTGTGGGGGACTGTGTCAAAGTCCTTACAGAAGTCCAGATAGATGACATCCATAGCTCTTCCCTTGTCCACTGATGTAGTCACTCCATCATAGAAGGCTACTAGGTTGGTCAGGGAAGACTTACCATTGTTGAAGCCATGCTGGCTGTCTTGAATCACCTCCCTGTGCCCCCCATGTGCCTGCGCATAGCTTCTAGGAGGATCTGTTCCATGATCTTCCCAGGCACAGAGGTGAGATTGACAGGTTGGTAGTTCCCAGAGTCCTCCTTTTTACCCTTTTTAAAAATAGGTGCAATGCTTCCCTTTTTCCAGTCACCAGGGACTTCACCTGACTGCCATGACTTTTCAAATGTCATGGAGTGTGGCTTGGCAACTACATAAGCCAAATCCTTCAGGACTCTGGGATGCATCTCTGTGGCAATTGAGGCACGGACTCTCCATGAAGTGCAAAAGGAAAGACCCTTTATTATTACAATAGTACATACTTCTGCTATGGTTAAAGCTCTTACTTCATAATTAGCAAATCAGCAATTAGACAGCTATCTACCTTTTCTCCTATCAGCATAAGACCACTCTAACACGTGCTGTGCAAACCAATCAACTTCTCGTTCACGTGCTGTTCACGTAGCGGTAACTTTTCACAGTTCAGTTCAGTGTTGCAGCTGTCCGTTGTTTTTCCCTGCCACCTTGGCACAAATCGGCAGTTTCTGATCTTTCGCCCAAGGCCTGTTTCTCATCAAAGCCTTGCTGCTTCTCAGGGGCTGCGCAGAGCTGACAGGCCGATGTCTACTTGCCTCTCTCCCACACATCTCATCAGGTCCCATAGACTTATGTATGGTGGTGGTCACAAATCTGATCTTTGCTTACAGTTGGAGGGACTTTGCTTTCCCAGTCCTCGTCTTGCAGCCTATCCACTCGAGAGGTGTGGGAAGAGAGATTGTCAGTGAAGACTGAGGCAAAAAAGTTGTTGAGTACCTCAGCCTTCTTGTCCGTTGTTACCAATTTGTCAGTCATGTTCATCGGGGGGGTACTCTTTCCTTGACCTTCCTTTTCTGGCTGACATACCTATAGAACCCCTTCTTATTATTCATTGTGTCCCTTGCCAAGTTCAGCTCCAGCTGCACCTTGGCCTTCCTGACCCCATCGCTACGCAACTGGGCAGCGTCCTCATACTCTTCCCAGGATACCTGTCGCTGCTTCCACTGCCTGTGCATTTCCTTCTTGCCCTTTAGTTTGCCCATCAGGTCTTCACTCATCCATGCCAGTCTCTTGCCTTCCTTTCCTGATTTCTTACACCTGGGGATCAAGAGCTCTTGTGCTCTATGGAAAGTGTCCTTAAAGATCTGCCAGCTCTGTTCTGCTCCCTTGTCCTTGAGGGCAGTTTCCCAGGGGGTCCCACCGACTAACTCCTTGAACAGCTGGAAGTTTGCTTTCCTAAAATTCAGGGACCTGACTTTACTCTTCACCTGACCCATATCCCTCAGGACTGCAAACTCTGCCAGTGCATGATCACTGCAGCCCAGGCTGCCTCCAATCTTGACATCACCGATTAGCTCACTTGCATTGCTGACCATCAGGTCCAGTATCGCATCCCTTCTGGTAGGGCTGTCTATTACTTTGCTTAAGAAGTTATCCTCAATGCACTCCAGGAGTCTTCTGGATTGCCTGTAGCTCGCCATGCTACTTTTCCAGCAGATGTCAGGGTGGTTGAAGTCCCCCATCAGGACAAGAGCCTGTGAGCGCAATGCCTCCTGTAGCTGGAGTAAGAAGGCTTCGTCAATAGACTTCCCTTGATAGGGTGGCCTGTAGTAAACACCAACCACAAGGTTCCCTTTGTTGCCTCGGTCTCTAATTCTTACCCATAAGCTTTCAACCCGCTCATGACTATTCTTCAGAGACAGCTCTTCACACTCTATCCATTTCTTGATGTAGCAGGCAACCCTTCCACCCCTCCTTCCTCACCTGTCCCTTCTGAACAACCTGTAGCCATCAATAGCTGCACTCCAGTCATGGGATTCATCCCACCAAGTTTCAGTAATGGTAACTAGGTTGTAGCTTTCTAGGAGCATGGTGGCTTCCAACTCCTTCTGTTTGTTGCCCATGCTGCGTGCACTGGTGTAGAGGCACTTCAGATGGGCTATTGGCCATGTCGCCTTCTTAGAGGAACACCCCTTAATTCCTTTCATGTATTTCCCCGGTGTTTCCCTGTTTGCTCCTGTTACCTCAGGAGCCCCTGGCTCATCTCCATAAGACTTCAAGTGTGATCCAGTGTACCCAGCACACCTCAGAGCAACAGGCTGAGGGCCCTCGCTAGTACCCCATCCCTCTAACCTTGGCATGCCATCCCACAGCTTGTCACAGGCAAGCCTGATATTATCCCACTCCCCCTTCAAGTCTAGTTTAAATCTGTCAGTGAGCCCCTCTAGCTCGTGAGCAAAAACCCTCTTCCCCCTTTGAGAAATGTGAATCACATCTGACTCCAGAAGATCTGTTGCTGTGCAGACTATCCCCCCTTATTGAAAACCCCAAAATTCTGGCAGTGACACCAAACACGGAGCCATGTATTAATAGACTGGGTCCATCTGTTTCTTCCAGTGTTGCTGCCTGCAACTGGAAGGATAGAGGAAAAAATAACCTGTGCTCTAGCTTCCCTTACCAACCATCCCAAAGCCCTGAAGAATCTTTTGATTGCCCTTGGACTACACATTGCAGCTTCGTCGCCACCCACATGGAAGAGCAATTATGGGTAATAGTCTGAGGGCCGTAGCAAGCTAGGAAGTTTCCTAGTGATGTCCTGGGCCCCAGGGAGAGAGCAGACTTCCCTAAGAGGAGGGTCTGTCCAGCATATTGGACCCTCTGTTCCCCTCAGAAGGGAGTCACCTACAACTATAACCTGTCTTTTCTTGCTCATTGAGGTGGTCATGATACAGGGGGTAGGCCTTTCTGATCTTGGCAACAACTCTGGTATAGATGGACCATCATCCACATCATCCATTGACTGGCCTTCCACATCCAGAGCCTCATACCTGTTGTACAGAGGCACCTGCAAGGCGAGGTAGGCAAGGAGGGAGTTTGCCTCTGTCACATCCCACTCAGACGAGGGACACGAGTGACTTAGATTCGTAAATCCCCAACGGAGTGGACAACGGTGAGACAAGTCTCAAAGTCCAAACATTTATTAACTTCCCCCAATGTACTAATTGGATACACAATAATTGGCTAAATATATAACGAGTTATGTCAAGCAATATAGTATGCCTTGCATTACTTAATGGTAGTGAAGGAAAGGGGGAAAAATGAAAGGAGGGAGATAGAGAGAATAGAGATCACTGGTCTAGGTTCCTGCGTTGGTCCCGTCCTACTTCGTCAGGGATGTATCCGCTGCCTTCACTTCTTCACTGTGGGAGACAGGCGGGTCGGCATTGGCCTGTCAGCTCTGCGCAGCCCCTGAGAAGCAGCAAGGCTTTGATGAGAAACAGGCCTTGGGAGAAAGATAAGAAACTGCTGAGTTGTGTGAAGGTGGCAGGGAAGAGCAACGGCCAGCTGCAACACTGAGCTGGGAAAAGTACTGAACTGTGAGAAGTTACCGCCGCGTGAACAGCGCGTGAACGAGAGGGTGATTGGTCTGTACAGCGCGTGTTAGAGTGGTCTTATGCTGATAGGAGAAAAGGTTGATAGCTGTCTGATTGCTGATTTGTTAACTATGAAGTAAGAGCTTTGGCGAGAGCATAAGTATGTACTATTGGAAGAATAAACGGCTTTGCTTGTTATAACTCTCATAGAGTTGTGCAGGTCTGATATCCTCCCGCAGCAAATGGTGACCCCGATGTCCCAGGACGGAGTGCAGAAGACGCCGCGGGAGGATCCCCGATTGGAGGTACTGTCTGCAGCGGGGTGTGACAGGGAGGATGGAAAACAGTCGATCGACGGAAACTCACCCGGGAGAGGTGATCAGTCGGGGGCAGCATGGGGCAGAACATGTCCGCAGAGGAGACGGCCACTGTCAGACTCCTGCTGCATATACTCTCTAAGAGAGGGATAACTTATAAAAAAACTTCCGTACGGAGGTTACTTAAATGGTGCAGAAACCACGGCTATCGTGCCGATGCCATCACAGCCTTTGAACCAGCAAAATGGGCTGAAATAGGTGACCAATTACCAGGACATCAGTCACATTGGGAAGGACTGCATTTTTCTGTTATTAAAGAACTACAGAAAAGCGTTAATGAGGACGGACTTCAAAACGCATTTACATCAGGTATACTGGAGGCAATATCTCATGGCTGTACTCAGCATTCGCACCCCCCACCTGCAAGCGCGGGGTTGGCGGTGGCAGCCCCGGGGCTCCCTGACCCCCGCTGCCACAGAGTGACTGCCTGCGGCCAAGTCTGGCACCGCGCCCCCAGTGCGCGCCTGTCTGTCCCACCTCCCCCGAACACCAAAAGCGTCAGTTTTTACAGAAGGTGCTGAAACTGGGATGCGGAGTCCCTTGTCCATTCTAAAAGGACTAACTTTAAACCTTTCTGATGGTCAGTACACTAAAGGCCTTGATTTTAAAACAAAGAAGGGGGAATTTTGTGGACACACCACATAATCAACTAGCAAGGGCTTTATATATTCTTAATGGTGTTTTGATGTCTGTAGTATTTGTCATTTGATGTTGTGTGAGTAATAAGTGTGAGGGGACCCTTTGTGTGGGTGTGGGACTGTTCTGCGGGTGTGAGACGCAGCCCAGCTGCAGCTGCGGAGTGCGGAGTTCTCTGACCCGCAGTTCCGTTATCCCGCGAGGGAAGCGGCCGCAGAGGAACGAAGCGCAGGGCAGACTCTGTACCAGTGGGGGGGTAGTGCAGGACGAGGGAACATTCCTTAGTACAGAGCGCCCTAGTGCCCGCCCGCTGGGTCACTGGTGCTGCCTGTTTGTTCGGGCTCAGTGTTTGAAGTGTCACAGGTGAAATATCTCCTCTAGCGGGAGGCAGTAACTCTGTGTTCATTGTTGTCTTGAATTTAGGTGCGTACTCTGTGGGGAGAGTGCACCCTTGTACCATCTGCCTGAGGGGGATATTGTCAGCTTAATCAGGTAGCGTTTTAAGGTAAAGTAGACGAGATGAGAAGTGGCCGGAGTGGGGGAATAGTCAAAAAGAGTCCCCTCGGCTGTATTTTCAAATGCTGGAAGAAGATAGGGGGACCTCCAGGTGCAAGTGTGAATAAAAAGACACTAATCAGATATTGCAATCAGTGGTGGTTTATAATAATTTAGTCGATACCGATCAGGCGTGGACCTGGCAGCCTCCGAGTCAGTAACATCATTAGATACCACGGTATCCTTGATACCAACAGGAGTATATGGACTGTTGGGAAATGGAAAAAGTGCATTATTACTGGGAAGATCATCTACAACCTTACAGGGGTTGTTCGTTTTACCAGGGGTCATAGATGCCGATTATGAAGGGGAAATCAGAATTATGGCCTGGACCCCTGTACCCCCGTGTTCAGTAACAAAAGGGTCAAAAATTGCTCAGCTTGTTTATCTCACTGCGGCTCCCCCTAATAGTATGCTGAGAAGCCGGGGTGACTCAGGATTTGGATCAGCAGGTACTCCTCAAATATTTTGGGCTCAGACAGTGACACAAGGTCGACCTCTGGTAAAATGTGCCCTCACTAAAGCAAAGAATCTGTTGAACTGACAGGCATTTTAGATACTGGCGTGGATGTGACCGTAATATCTGCGAGCAGGTGGCCACAGCATCGGCCATTAGCTCAGGTAACAAAAGCGCTTTTCGGGGTTGGTGGTCATGCTGTAACATTTCAAAGCAAAGATCTCATTTGTGTAAGGGGCCCAGAAAACCGGGTAGCAAATATTCCTTCATTTATGTTGGAAACCCCTATTACATCATGGGGTCGTGACTGTATGGCTCGATGGGGAACTCAAATTGGATCAAATTTGTCTTAATCGCCACTGCAGCACAGCCCACCCCTAAACCCACCCTGAGACTAACCTGGAAAACAGAATCACCTGTGTGGGTGGGTCAGTGGCCCTCACCAATGGAACAGTTGTGCCACCTTAATGATTTAGTTCAGGAACAATTAAGTGCAGGACATCTCGTACCTACCACCAGTCCTTGGAACTCCCCGGTGTTTGTTATTTTAAAGAAAAGTGGTAAATGGTGACTTTTACATGATCTCTGACACATTAATGATGCCATGGAGGATATGGGTACGTTACAGCCAGGAATGCCCTCCCCAACAATGATTCCCCGAAGCTGGTATCTTGTAATAATTGATCTAAAGGATTGGTTTTTTACCATTCCCTTGCACCCGTATGATGCACCTAAATTTACCTTTTCTGTTCCCAGTATTAATGTTAGTGAACCTGCAAGACGGTATCACTGGGTTGTTTTACCATAAGGCATAAAGAATACTCCCACAATGCAGGTCTCCCAGACTGTTATATATCATTATATGGATGACATCCTTATAGCAGCAGAAACACAGGAGATCATGGAAAAGGCTCTTGCTTTACCCAAAGACTCAGTATCTCAAATGGGGTGACAAATAGCACCTGAAAAGGTACAGCGATCATCACCGTGGCAGTACCTGGGGTGGAGAATTTGTGAACAGACCATTGTCCCGCAAGAGGTTAAACTTAAAACTGATGTTAAGACTTTAAATGATTGACAGAAACTGTTGGGAGCCATAAATTGGATACGGCCATTGTTGGGCCTAACTAATGATGATCTGCATAGCTTGTGTGATATTTTGCGAGGAGATCCTTCACTGACATCACCCAGAGTACTTACAGAGAAAGCAAAACAAGATCTCCACCATGTGGCTAACGCCATCTCAGAAAGACAAGCATCGTGAGGTGTGCCCGGCCATCCGTATCAACTGATATTATTTAACCCTCCAGGGCAGCCCTATGCTCTGCTGTTTCAGTGGGATGAAACACTTAGTGAACCTCTTGCTATTATTGAACGGATTTTTTTGTCACACCAAATGCACAAGACGGTCACTACTCGTCCAGAAATGTTTGCCAAACTGATCATGAACGGTAGGCAGCGCCTACTATAATTTGCTGGTCAGGAACCTGTGTGTATCATTGTTCCGGTTACCATGCACATGTTACAGTGGCTAATACAAATGTCTTTAGAATTCCAGACAGCAATCTGTGACTACCCCGGACAGCTTTTAGTACACAGACTGTCACATAAATTATTACAGGCAAATTTTTTATTATATGCCATGCCAAAGTGCAGCGACGTACCCTTGCAAGCCTTGACTGTGTTTACTGATGGATCTGGAAAAACAGGAAAGTCAGTCATAGTATGGCAAGATCCTGTGGTGGTTCGACCTTGGCTAAATGCCAGGTACTCACCAAGTCGCTCTATCACTTCCCCCCCTTTCCCCTTTTTTTCTCAACAGGGCAAAGAGGGGAAAGATATAAGATAGGAAAACAAAACAACCCTTGTGGGTAAAACAACAGCAGTTTTAATATAAGCAAAGCGAAGCAAAGGTCCGTGCGCGGAGGCAAAAAAAAAGAAAACAGATTTATTCTCTACTTCCCATGAACAGGCGATGTCGGGCCTTCTCAGGAAGCAGGGCTCCCATACGCGGAGGGGTTGCCTCGGAGGACCAAGGGTGACCCCACCCCCTTCCTCCTTTCTCCCAGCTTTATACTGAGCAGACGTCAGATGGTCTGGAATATCCCTTTGGTCAGTTGGGGTCAGCTGTCCTGGTTGTGTCCCCTCCCAAGATCTTGCCCACCCCGTCCCACTGTGGGGGCGGAAATGTCGGAAAGAGCCTTGGTGCTGTGTAAGCACCACTCAGCAGTAGCCACAACACCCGTGTGCTATCAACACCCTGCCAGCTCCCAACATCAAACACAGCACCATGGGGGCTGCTACAGGGGAAAACCAATTCTGGCTCAGCCAGACCCGGTACAGACCCACATACTCAAATTCGGCAATCAGACATTACCCAATCCCCGGGATCACCACAGATCGTTGAGCTAGCTGCAGTAGTCCGTGTACTTCAATGCTGGGACACCCCAATTAACATTGTTACTGATTCTGCCTATGTTGCCAATCTTGTACAGTGTATAGAGAATTCATGTCTGAAGGATGTTAATAATCCACTGTTATATTCATTAATGCACACCTTTTACGAGTATTAAATAATCACAAGACTTCTTATTTTATTGTACATATTCGAGCACATACTGCACTACCTGGACGTTTGGTTGAAGGCAATCGACGAGCAGATGCGTTGACTCTGGCGGCTCAGGTGGCACCTACTGTCTTTGAGCAAGCACGGCTTTCACATGCATTTTTCCACCAAGTCGCAGGGCAATACAAAACCAGTTTTCTTTATCAAGGCGTCAGGCTAAAGACATCATTGCCACTTGCCCTGAATGCCAGAGGACTCCCTCTCTTCAACAGCTAGTGGTGTCAACCCTCGGGGACTCACCTCCTCAGAATTATGGCAATCTGACGTCACTCACTTCGCTGCATTTGGATCGTTAAAATATGTACCTGTGTCTGTTGATACCTTTTCTGGAGCAGTGTCTGTGTCCTGCCATACAGTGGGGAGTCAAGCATCTGCCCGGCATTCCCCACTCACCGACCGGACAGGCCATTGTGGAGCGTACGCATGGCACGCTAAAGCGTCTGTTACAACAACAAAAAGGGGGAGATGGAGGGGATCAATCTACACCTCACGAAAGGCTAAATAAGGCATTATATGCCATGAACTTTTTAAACATTTCCCCTGACTCACAGGTGCCATCAATGTTGCATCACTTCTCATTGCAGATACCAGATCAACAAGAA
The DNA here is from genome assembly GCF_031877795.1 of Strix aluco. NCBI lineage: Eukaryota > Metazoa > Chordata > Aves > Strigiformes > Strigidae > Strix > Strix aluco. Next base: position 2,229,107 of record NW_027436512.1, on the reverse strand, counting down.
GTCCAGGGCAAGGCTCAAGTGTCAGCAAAAAAACCTGGAAAGTGGTAACTGGGCAGGACCAGATCCTTTAATAACCTGGGGAAGAGGTTATGCTTGTGTCTCCACAGGTCACGGTCCCCGGTGGTTACCGGCAAGGTGTGTGCGACCATACCTGAGGCGTGAGAGGCAGCTTTTGGTGGACACTCAGGAGCCGGCTGTGGGTGCTGTGGATGCCCCTGTGCCGACAGTTTGCGGTCTCTTCGACTGATCATTTAAGCAGAATGTATGGGTAATGCTTGCTGCTGCAATAGGACCAAATACACTATCTCGGTCCTTAATCACACTATGGTTGCCAACTCTTTTAAGAGAAAATGCTAACAGTAGTTGCAACTCCTTAATCACAGAATCACAGAATCACAGAATCGTCTAGGTTGGAAAAGACCTTGAAGATCGTCTAGTCCAACCATTAACCTAACATTGACAGTTCCCACCTACACCATATCCCTCAGCGCTATGTCGACCCGACTCTTAAACACCTCCAGGCATGGGGACTCCACCACCTCCCTGGGCAGCCCATTCCAACGCCTAACTACCCGTTCTGTAAAGAAATGCTTCCTAATATCTAGTCTAAACCTTCCCTGGCGCAACTTGAGGCCATTCCCTCTTGTCCTATCGCTTATTACTTGGTTCAAGAGACTCATCCTCAGTTCTCTGTAACCTCTTTTCAGGTAGTTGTAGAGGGCGATGAGGTCTCCCCTCAGCCTCCTCTTCTCCAGACTAAACCCCCCCAGTTCCCTCAGCCGCTCCTCGTACGACATGTGCTCCAGACCCTTCACCAGCTTCGTTGCCCTTCTTTGGACACACTCGAGTCATTCAATGTCCTTTTTGTAGTGAGGGGCCCAAAACTGAACACAGTCATCGAGGTGCAGCCTCACCAGTGCCGAGTACAGGGGCAAGATCACTTCCCTGTCCCTGCTGGCCACGCTAGTGCTGATACAAGCCAGGATGCCGTTGGTCTTCTTGGCCATCTGGGCATACTGCTGGCTCATGTTCAGCCGGCTGTCAATCAACCCCCCCAGGTCCCTCTCTGACTGGCAGCTTTTTAGCCACTCCTCCCCAAGCCTGTAGCGCTGCTGGGGGTTGTTGTGGCCCAAGTGCAGCACCCGGCATTTGGCCTTATTGAAACTCCTCCAGTTGGCCTCAGGCCATCGCTCCAGCCTGTCCAGGTCTCTCTGCAGAGCCTCCCTACCCTCGAGCAGATCAACACTCCCACCCAACTTGGTGTCGTCTGCAAACTTACTGAGGGTGCACTTGATCCCCTTGTCTCCCCATCAATAAAGATGTTACACAGGAGTGGCCCCAAAACCGAGCCCTGGGGGACACCACTCGTGACCGGCCACCAACTGGATTTAACTCCATTCACCACAACTCTCTGGGCCCGGCCATCCAGCCAGTTTTTTACCCAGCAAAGCGTGTGCCCATTCAAGCTATGAGCAACCAGTTTCTCCAGGAGAATGCTGTGGGAAACGGTGTCAAAGGCCTTACTGAAGTCAAGGTAAACAACATCCACAGCCTTTCCTTCATCCAATAAGCGGGTCGCCCTGTCGTAGAAGGAGATCAGGTTTGTCAAGCAGGACCTGCCTTTCATAAACCCATGCTGACTGGGCCTGATCATCTGGTTGTCCCGCATGTGTTGTGTGATGGTACTCTGGATGAGCTGCTCCATCAGTTTCCTGGGCACTGAAGTCAAGCTGACAGGCCTGTAATTTCCCGGATCATCCTTCCGACCCTTCTTATAGATGGGCATCACATTGGCCAATTTCCAGTCTGTCGGGACCTCCCCGGTCAGCCAGGACTGCTGGTAAATGATGGAAAGCGGCTTGGCGAGCACCCCAGCCAGCTCCTTCAGCACCCTTGGGTGTATCCCATCCGGTCCCATAGACTTGTGTGTGTCTATGTGATGCAGTAGGTCACTGACTGTCTCCTCCTGGATTGCAGGGGGGGTCGTTCTCCCAGTCTCTGTCTTCTGGCTGAGGAGGCTGGATTCCCTCAATACAAATAGTCTTGATATTAAAGACTGAGGCAAAGAAGGCATTAAGGACCTCAGCCTTTTCCTCATCACTTGTTACCATGTTTCCTCCTGCGTCTAGCAGGGGATGGAGGCTCTCCCTGGTCTTTCTTTTGCTGCTCACATACTTATAGAAACGTTTCTTGCTGTCCTTGATTGCTGAAGCCAGATTAATATCTAGCTGGGCTTAAGACCTCCTGATTTCCGCCCTGCATAGCCTCACATCATCTTTGTAATCATTATGAGTCACTAGCCCCTTCTTGCAAAAGCTGTAAACTCTCCTTTTCTCCCTGAGTTCCAGCCAAAGCTCCCTGTTTAGTCTGGGTGGTCTTCTCTGTCGCCGGCTTCTCTTACAGCACCTGGGACCGCCTGCTCCTGAGCCATTAACACTTCCTTCGTAAAGAGCGCCCAGCCTTCCTGGACCCCTGTACCCTTCAGGATCGTCTCCCAAGGGATCCTGTCAAGCAGGTGCCTAAACAACACAAAGTCAGCCCTTTTGAAGTCCAGGATGTCAGTTCTGCTTAGCCCTCTCCTGGCCTCTCTAAGAATAGAGAACTCTATTATTTCATGATCGCCGTGCCCTAGTCGTCCTCGAACCGCCACATCATCCACCAGTCCTTCTCTGTTCACAAAGAGGAGATCCAGCAGGGCACCTTCTCTGGTTGGTTCTCTCACCAGTTGCGTCAGGAAGTTGTCTCCCACACATTCCAGGAATCTCCGGGACTGGTCTCGCTCTGCTGTGTTGTATTTCCAGCAGATGTCTGGGAAGTTAAAGTCTCCCACAAGAACAAGGGCAACCGATCATGAGATTTCTCCTAAGTGCCTACAGAATATTTCATCCACCTCTCTGTCCTGGGTGGGTGGCCTATAGTAGACTCCTACTACAACATCTGCCCTGTTGGCCTTCCCCCTGATTCTAACGCAAAGACACTCTACCCTGTCTTCACTACACTTGTACTCAAGGCAATCATAACAGTCCCTAACATACAGCGCCACCCCGCCACCTCTCCTTCCTTGTCTGTCCCTCCTAAAGTGCTTGTAGCCATCAACAGGCGCACTCCAGTCATGGGAGACATCACACCGTGTTTCTGTGATAGCCAATACATCCTAATTTTCCTGTTTCGTCATGGCTTCAAGCTCCTCCTGTTTGTCACCCATGCTGTGTGCATTGGTATACATGCACTTCAGCTGGGCTGATGTTTTTCCCCCTTCAAATCTAGTTTAAAGCTCTCTCAATGAGCCCAGCTAACTCCTGCCTCAAGATCCTTTTCCCCCTCTGGGACAGGTGCATCCCATCTAATGCCAAAAGGTCTGGTGCCCTGTATACCAACCCATGATTGAAAAATCCAAAGCCCTGACTGTAACACCAGTCTTGGAGCCACAAGTTCATCTGTTGAGTTCTCCGGTATTCTTCTTCATCCATCCCCCCAACTGAAGGGATGGAGGAGAACACAATTTGTGCCCCGGACCCCTTAATCACTTTCCCCAAGGCCCTGAAATCTCTCTTCATTGATTTAGGACTTCTCCTGGTAATATCGTCGCTACCTACCTGAAAAACCAAGAGAAGGTAGTAGTCCTTGGGTCTCATTAGAGCAGGGAGTTTTGCTGTGAGGTCCTTGACCCAGGCCCCAGGGAGGCAGCAGACATCCTATGAAGTGGGTCTGGTCTGCATATGGGGCCTTTGATACCCGTCAGAATGGAGTCACCCACTACAATGACTCTTCTGGGGTTCTTTTTAGAACTGGTTTTAATACCTGGTCCAGAACGACCCAGCCTTGGTGGACCTTGGACTTCCTCCTCGTTTGACTCATATTCTTCCTCCTTCTCTTCTTCATTCAAAAGTTCCAGGGCCCTGAATCTATTGCGAAGGGACACCATGGAGGGTGAGGGAGGTCGGGAGAGGATTTTCCTGCCTCCCTGAGCGGGAACCTGTTTCCAGCCTCCCCCATCTCTTAGGTCCCCTCCTTCTGCCTGGTAGCAAGAGGATGAGGGATTGCCTGCCTCGTTTGGAGCCTCCATTTGCTCCTTTTTCTTCAGAAGTGCTAAGGTGCTACTCCACCAATCAATTTCCCTTTCGCACTCCCCAATACTTCTTAATCTTTCAACCTCTTCTCTGAGTTCCGCCACCAGGCTGAGCAGGTCATCTAGCTGATCGCAGCGCACACAGGTGCTGTCACTGCTGCCCTCCAACAGGACTGACACTCTTCCCCTTCCATTCCCCCTTTTTGTTTCTGAAGCAGGAGTTTTAGGGTACCATGGGCACGTTCAACAATTGCCTGTCCCGTAGGGGAATGTGGGATGCCAGTAATATGTTGAATCCCCCATCTATGTAGAAATTCCCGAACCGGTCTGGAGACATATGCAGGGCCGTTGTCGGTTTTTACTGTTTCAGGGACACCCAAACCAGAAAACGCCTTTTGCCAGTGTCGAACGGCATCTCTGGCTTTTTCCCCTGTATGTGTGGAAGCAAACATTGCATGTGAAAAAGTATCAATGGAAACATGTACATACTTCAACCTTCCAAATTCTGCAATGTGTGTAACGTCTGTTTGCCAGATTTGCAATGCCTGTAACCCTCTGGGGTTCACCCCATAAGAATACGGCACTTGCTGTCCCTGACAATCAGGACATGATGCTACAGTGGCTCTTGCCTCTGTAGCTGTAAGATGAAACTGTCTTTGTAATGCTGTGGCACCTTGATGAAAAAATTGATGTGATGATTGGGCTTGTTGCAGAGTATTTGGCACCACGGCTACAGACACAAGCCTGTCAGCCCGTGCATTCCCTTCTGCTAAAAATCCTGGTAGGGTACTGTGACTACGAATGTGCAACACATAATAGGGATTCTCACGTTTTTGGATCAATTCCCACAAGAATCGTAACAAATTAAACAATTTTTCATTGTCCACCTGTTTGATGATTGTTTTTACTAACTGCTGAACCAATCCTGCAACATAAGCAGAATCTGTAACCAAAGTAAAAGGTTCTGTAAATTTGTGAAAGGCGTCAGTTACCGCTCTAAGTTCTTTAATCTGCGGTGACCCTTGGTGTTCTGTGACAATATTGTGCCACTCACTCTTCAGAAACCATGTTACAGCTGCCTTTCCTGTTTTTCCTGATCCATCTGTAAACACAGTTAACCCCTCCACTGGCTTCCTGGAATGTAGCCGTTTGTTCCCAATCGAAATTTTGCGCACCAGTTTCAACATTGGGTGGCTGGGGAGGTGGTATTTTATTTGTCCTTGAAAATCTGCCGATGTGGATTGTAGTAATATGTTATTTGCTAGGCACCACTCAAAATATTCAGCTTGAATTGGAATAACAATGGTTGCTGGATCCCGTCCCACAAGTTCAAGGCAATGGGTCCGTGTTTTAATTATCAAGTGAGCCACCAATTCAAAAATACCAGGTGCTGTCTTTTTGAATCGATAGGGTAAAAACGTCCTTTCCAGCACATGTGAAGGATCCACCCAGGTTTCATTCCGTTGGCAAAGTAATGCATACGGAATCGTGTGATCTGTTAAAACAAAAACTTGCACAACTTCTGTTAGTTCCAGGCGATAAACATATTTGTTCTGTATTGCTTTTTCTACCTCATCGAGTACCTGATGTGCTTCCTTGGTTGACTGTCTCGATACACAAATATTAGAATCCCCTTTCAATAATTCCATTAGGGGGCTTGTGGTGGTTCCGGCTCAGCCAGACCCAGTACAGGGCTCAATTGAGAAGATGTCAATCCTAAATAGGGCCTAACCCAATTAATTGCTCCCAATAGCTTTTGGATGTCACTGAGATTTTTTACTTCCCTGTTCAGCGTTACTGGCTGTGGAGCTACAGTCTGATCCAATATTTTACACCTAGGTATAACCAAGGACTTTTACATTGAACCTTTTCTGGAGCCACAACCAACCCATATTGTTTAAGATGACATAATGCTGATCGTTCCATGTCATCCAACTGGGTCGGGTCAGATACTGCAAGAAGAATATCATCCATATAGTGATAACAATAAGAGTCAGGGTATTGTTCTCGCAGGCCTGAGAGCACCTGAGCTACAAACCATTGACAAATTGTGGGAGAATTTTTCATGCCTTGAGGTAACAATTTCCACTGATAGCGTTTCATGGGCTCTGTGTGGTTGATGACAGGAACCGAAAAAGCAAATTTGTTTTTATCTTGTTCTGCTAATGGAATGGTAAAAAAAAAAAACAAACAGTCTTTCAGATCCACAATTAAGATATTTCACCTTGCTGGGATCATAGTAGGTGACGGTAGTCCTGGTTGCAATGTGCCCATACTAGCCATAACGGCATTGATTTGTTGTAAATCATGTATCAATTGCCATTTTCCTGATTTCTGTATTCCAGGGACTGTGAGAGGGTTCAATATGACCAGCTTGTTGTTGTTCTTTTACCAAGTCCTGGAGGGCGTCTAACTTCTCTGTGTTGAGGGGCCACTGATTTACCCAAATAGGTGTATCAGTCAGCCATGTTAAAGTCAGGGTAGGTTGTCGTACGCCCTCAAGCACAGTGGCCCCTGTTAAAAATCCGTTGTAATCCTCACACCCCATGCTCCCAGGACATCTCTTCCCCATAAATTCAGAGGAGCAGCAGTAACATATGGTCGTACTGTGGCAACCTGTCCTTCAGGATTCAAAATTGTTACAGGTTTAGCTGCCATTAAGCTTTGGGTCACGACTGCCAGCCCCAATACCCCGGTGTCCATCTTAACAACGGGCCAACTCTGAGGCCAATGGAGTTGGGAGACTGTGGTAACATCAGCCCCTGTGTCTAATAGCCCAGATACCTTCACCTGTGAGGGGGTGGTGCCATCCATCGCAAGGATGCAAGTCATTTGAGGCTGGTTGTCTGAGATGTTTTGTGTCCACATGACTTGAGGGACGCCAGTAGATCCAAATCCACCATCTCCACGCTCTGTTGGATGTGACCTGGGAACACAACTCTTAAAATGGACAAGCTGAGCAATACGAGCACCTTTTGGAATTGTCAAGGGTGGCGTTGAAGTAGAAACCATAGCACTTATCTGTCCAGTATAATCAGCATCAATAACACCAACATGTACATTGATACCTTGTAAGGTAGCACTTGAACGTCCTATTAACAATGCACTCAGACCTCTGCCAATTGGTCCATGAGCCGCAAGGGGCACCTTTGCACAGAATGTGATGATATAGTTACTCGCTCAGCAGTGGATACATCCATTCCTGCTGCCCCACTGGTTTGTCCTGCGAGTTGTTCGCAGAGGATAGGCTTGATGGAAATTGCAGGGCCATTGAAGGGAATACTTGTGTCAGCGCGCGTCCCTGCATGCTCGACTTCCCGTTTCCCAACAATAGTTGTCCATTAATATGGTATTTAAATTTACACTGTTTCACAAAATGTCCCACTTTTCTGCATCGGTGACAAGGTATTACTATGGGACTAGGTGCTTTTATCCCTTTCTTCTCACGACAATTGGCTTTTAAATGTCCTGTGTGACCGCAGTGATAACATTTTTGTTCTTTTACTCGGACAGCTGCCATAGCACTGGCTAAGGCTGCCATCTTATGTTCCACTGACCCAAACTTAGCACAAGCAGTAACCATGGCTTCCAGGGTTGGATCCCCTGGCAATGCCACAACTATCTTTCTAGAATCTTCATTAGCATTATCCCTAGCTAACTGCGTTGTTAATGTCAATCTTAAATTGTCATCATAGACCTGTTTCTCTATGGCTGCTTGCAATTTCTCCACAAATGGCAGAAATGGTTCTTTTGGCCCTTGTCTGGTTCCACTGCTAATAATTAAAGCATATGACTAAGTATTACAAAACAAGGAAGATACAGAATAGCACACTTACTTAATGGGGTACTAATATTCAGATCCGCAATTGCTGGGGAACCTTGGTTGCAGCGAGGATTCGGAGTACCTTTCCTTGCAAGTTGGAAATCCTACGCGATGCGTCCATCCGTAGGTGAGGCATCCAAAGTCGCTGCAAGCAGGTCCAGCCTCTAAATCAACAGGCCAAAATAACTGGCAACTTTCTTTGAACGGAAACATCTGATTTCATCTTTCTGTTGGGTTCCACCCAGAGCCTGGCCACCACTCAAGGGGGAAAACCAAGGGAGTTTCTAATAAGGTTAAACACTTGAGTTCTTAATTCTTAATATTGCTAAACAAAGGAAGTTGAATACACAATACAGATTTTACTAATCAAAGCAAAATGATTTCTGTTTAAGAAAATTACAACAATTGCTAAATCATAAAAGTCATAAATCAAAGCCAAAAGCATAAATCCTATACCATAAGCCATTTGCCATTTGCCATTTACCACAGATCCCTGGGCTTCTGCCTTCTTGTCTTGCGGTTTTGCTGTGGGTTTTTGATGCTCCTCACACCAACTTGTTCGGCTGCTTGCTGCTAGGTGTGATTCCACTCACCTCCCCCCGAGCTATACACCAATCTGTGGAGATAAGGACTGCTAGTTAAGGTGCCCCTTTAACGAGCCTGGCTCCTGCCCTCCCGATTGTTCGGAAACGGTTATAACAGCCAATCATCTCCTAATGGCCTGGCACACCTGTGCCTGGGATGTGGTCAAATGGGGACAAAGTTCTTGTGCAACTGCTGGAAGACACCAGAGTACTTCGTTGTTCGAGCTGGGCGTGAGAAAAAGGTATCTAACAAAATTCAATTATCTTGGACCCTATAAATTGTGACCGCAAGGGAGACCCTTTGAGCTCTCCTGGATTGCAGTGGGCCTGTGACCAGCATCTCCCCTGAGATGGGACGTCTCTCCGGTATCGAAAACCTTCAGGTGTTGTCTGCTGTCAGAGCTGACGGAAGGCCAGGGTGAAGTTAACCCGCTTGAGTCTCAATTATCACCCATTGAAGAATGCCAAGGCATTGGGAGTATTTACTCTAAACTCGAGAGGAGGGAAATTTTACTTTGAGCTAGCTTCTCTTTCACCCACTCTTTCTCTGCTTACTGGTGTGTGTGGGTACATACTTCATGCTACTGGATCTGAATACTTTTGTCTCTGTGTGTGTTTGTACGTTTTGTGTTTGTGTATGCACATGTACACATGTATAGATTTAAGATACCATAAAGTAAGTTAGTGTGAATCTTGTCATCTTAGAATCTGTAGATAAGTCGCTATTTTTATAATATTTTCTGAATTATTTTGTGATGATCGAGTGCTTTTAGTTATTAATAAATCTAGATTTCCTGTTAGATCACTACCGTGTTAATACTTTCATCCATGACAAGAGGTCATAGCTTTCTGTCAGGTGGATACCATAGCTAAGCTCCTTCTGAGAGGATGATGACCACCAATTGAACTCACCTCTTGAGCTAGGGTGACAATGCTCTTCCTGCATGCCCTTCCACACAAACTGCCATACCACACTCTGGTCACTAGAGCTCCCCAGGCTGCTTTTTTATAGGTGTGGCAACACCCAGGCCTCTGTCAGCATCTCTCGTGAGAGCTGCTGGCTCCTGGATGGTCTGTCCATTGCCCTGGATCTCCTTGCATCAGGAAACACCCCCCGTGCACCGAGATAGGCCAACTCGGTTGCAGATCGGGCCAGCTCCAGAGCCACTCGCCTCGGCAACTGACTCACATTCTCACAGAATTCACGTGCTGTCTTTAGACCCTCATTCCTAAACCACTTGGGAACAGTGGGAAAGGGGGTCAATGCTGATTTAAAGTTCCCACCCACACAGTAAATTGCCCAAGTGGAAATGCATTTCAAAGTGTGCATGCCCTCTGTCGCATTTATTCCCATACCTTTGACTGTAATGCAGCTGAGCTTCTCAGCTGCGTAAGTCTACTCCCTAGCACGTCTGTAATGTTACTGGGTTTGTGCTGTTCAGACGATTGTCACTAACTGGTTTTATTATTCACAAACTAGGTTTATAATCTAGCTGCCAAGACATTAGCAAGAAAGCATGGCTGGACTTACAGAATTCCATAGGAGGAATACAATTAATGTTTTAGCTCTCAGGCCAGAGTAGGCACCTGCAGGGAGTCAGAGAGAAGATTTTCTGAAGTCTCAGAAGCTCAAGGTTGATTATTAATAAATGGAAAAAATCAATATCAGGTTCTGCTGTGGTGAAGAAAATAAGTGTCAGGGCTCAGCAAGTGTATTTGAGGGTTTTGTTCTAAAGAACTGATTGAAAGCAGGGAAAGAGGAACTGGGAGTGAGTTTAGGGGGTTTCAATGGGAAGGATGACTGGAAAAAGTCAGGTCTGTGGAAAGGAGTGGAATTATAGAAAGAGAAAGGAGAAGGATCAGGGAAGTTATGGGGCTCTGTGGAGTCTCTCCACACACTCACTAGTCCTCATGCCTTCAGATGACAGGATACAGGACAAGTCCTTCTGCCTCCCTCACTTCCCAGTAAACTCTCCTCCCTCCACAATCCATTCCCATCTTAAAACCTAGAGACCTCTTCTTCCTTGCAACTTCCTTCCTCTTCCTACCATTCAATGGCTGTCAGCTCTCATCCTCCTCAGAGGAAGCATTCATCTGACTCTGCATGGACAGAACAGGGAAGGAAGGCCAAAAATAAGCAGGCAGGTTGTTGCCAGGTCTCGCACTAACAGCCCACACTTCACACACTCCAGCTTCCCCCCCAGCAAATTCAATTCCCAGAGATCTTGCAGAACAGGTAGCAAGGTGTGGTGGTTCAGCCCCTGCCGGGGTCTGAGACCATGCGGCCACTACCCCTCCCCCACAAAGGGAGTGAAATACAAAGCCCCAAGACTGAAATAAGGAAAGGTTTAATACAACAGTGCAATAGCAACACAACAAACAACAGCAATAACAATAACAGTAATAGTGATAGCAATGAACAGGGCAAAATAGCTACCAAGTACAGCAGTGGGAAGCACGATGTACAAAACCACGAGTGCATGTGACCTGCCAGGATGTGACGTCCGCATGGTATCTGAATAACCCGGCTAGAGCTCCCCCCCCACTGCTGGGGAAACTTAACCCTATCCTGGTTAAACCAGGACACAAGGTCACATACTATTGTTTACTTTGGCTATACCAAACATCTCGCATTCTAAGACAGTTCAAAGAAAATTTAACTCCACCAATAAATTTACTGTTGTGCTTGTGTGCTTGCAATTATCCACAAATATTCCCAACATTTTTCACATATACAGTTTAGCACATTTAAGATTACAGCCACTTATGTCACTTTCACTTAGCACCAAAACATTTTTTCATATTAATGTCCAAGTCTCTGAGGCTTATTTTTTTTATTCTTTCTGGAGTACAGGTATTGCAGGAGAAACAGACATGCAGACAATCACACTGTGATTATGCAATGCCAATTTTATTATGGTGGACAAGCCTTTTATAATGCAGGTGAAAATCACAAGATACAATCACATGGTACAATTCTTTCTGATTGGACAGTTAGCTTTGCACATGCTCCTTAAGCTCTCTTCTGATTGGCTGAGAACTGCCACATCGACATTGTACAAACTTCTTTCAGCGCCCAGACCCACACCCTGAATTGTTTATCTTCCTGGCTTCTTCCTCATTCTTTCAGGGTTGTCTCCTCGTCACATCCTCGTTGAAGCTGAGGCTTTGCCAGTCTTGCTCATATGCAGGATTGCTCACATGCCAATTTCCTTGCAGGAAATCCTTTAGAATCCCCACAAGGTATTATAAAAATAAATATGTAATCCTTTTGTCCTTTTGCTCCTTTTCAGTCTTCATACATGAAAAATTCAATTTCAATATGATCTTTGCCCAAGAGAGGTCTGAAAGATGAGCCTACAATTGTTACTTTAAATTGAACTCAAGCAATTTCATCCCATAAAAGCTCTTTGTAGACAAAATACATTAATATTACTATAGTGTGAAAAGCCTAGAATGGGGACTTTTTTGTGTTTTCTTTGCAAACTAATATTCTACTGGTGAATAAAGCAAAAGCAAGATCATCAGCCATACCAACAGGACAGCAATACAATTACATTTACTTTATCAATAGCAGCAAAAGGTAACTCTGAAAACATCTTTGTTTCTATTGAATATGCATCCATTTGATAAACTTTAATTACTACATACTTTCTTATTTTCTGTATACTCACCCTCCACTTGCTATACCCTGTATTTTCAGTTGCATTATAATGATGCCCAGGCATGTAGCATTGGAGGCAGTATGCTCTAGCTATGCTATCACATCCTATAAAGCAAGTGATGTACTTGGTGCCATAATAGAGGAGGGGGGAGTAAGTCCACCTCTGATACCTGAGTTCTTGGGTTTTATCAAGAATATTAAAAGCATATTCATGTTAAACTCAATTTCATCTTTGTCACTAGTGATACACCTTCATACTTATAATTTTTATGATTCTTGTTTGCAATGCCTTTTTCCTCCAAAGGCCTCATATGCTATCTTGTCTCTGTATAAGAGTTTCTGCATACATGCATTAGAAGATACTGTCTCTCCTGAAAAGCTTGGTATTCTAAATAGGGCTAGGATCCTGATACCTCTTCCCCCACTCTTTGAAAGTGGAACAGAAAGACTGTGGTTTGCCAGAAGTCATAGAGCCTACGGGAGAGCCAAGGACCAAGATTGGATTTCTTACCTACTAAGTCAGTGCCCTAACCACAAGTCTGTAATAAAACATATATGGTATTTGTTATTCAAATCTCAAGGGGAAAAAGGAAGTTGTAGTCAGGATGTTGTGGCCGAACAGTTTTGTAATTCTCTTATGTAAATAAGAAATAAGATATATGTATATAGTTTCTATTGTTAAAATCAGTTGTTAGAAGGGAGCTAAAATGGCCCCCATCTTCAAGCCACTACAGAAACCCCTGTGCTGAGTCATCCCCCCTTCTGTGACGGAAACCTGAGAAAAGCCCGGGAAACTTGTTTACACCTTTGCAGACCCCTCAGGGTACGCCCATCATGAATATGGATGAAGCCTACACTATAAAGGGACTCGGTTCTGCCGGGTCAGGTGTGTGTCCTGGTAGAGCAGAGACTCCCGGCACACCCAGCGCTGTTTTGCTCACTCGCCGCTTGCTAATAAATTTATTATTGATCACTAAAAATTGAGAAGTGGTTATTTCCCACTAAATTACTTTTAATCTATAACAAATTTGGTGCCGTGACTCGGATCCAGATCTTTTGGTGCGAAACCCCAGATAGGGGAGGCGCCCTATCTTCGGATAGCCCCAGTCTGAGGATCTCGTGGCCAAAACGCTGGATATCCGAACCCCTTTTAATTCGGACTCGGGAGTGAGCAAAAGAATCTGCAGAACCCCTTAAATTTTGTGCACGAAGACCGATCGAAGACTCCGGGGAGGAGTAAGTATTTGCGTTTGTGCAGTTATCCGTTTGGTTGGGGTTGGTAATCCCAGAGTGCGAATGAGTGAGAGGTCTCGAAGAGATCACCCGAGTGCGGACCCTTTAGTAGTGCAGTTCTCGTAGCCTGCGAAGGAGCGAGTCACGAATAAGGGGAGCGTGTGTGTGTGTGAAAGAAGGCACTCTGGAAGATGGGACAGAGGGAAAGCAAGCCCTCTGGATCCATGGGTGGGGGCAAGGAAGAATTGCCGGATATCCCACTAGGAGGTTGATAATCCCAGAGTGCGAGTGAGTGGCACTCTGGAAGATGGGACAGAGGGAAAGCAAGCCCTCTGGATCCATGGGAGGGGGCAGCTGAACTCCTCCCGCTGCTGGCTCCAGCTGGGACAGGGCTTGTTCCCGGGGCGCCACCGCCCGACCCGAGCAGCGTGCCCAAGCCGAGCCCTGGAGCAGTGTCGTGGAGCCTGGCCCAGCGTGGGGGAGCGGGGGGGCAGAGCTGCCCCCTCCCCAGCCGGGAGGGCTTGTCCCGAGCACCCAGCTGCCCCGGGGTGGGGGTTGGGGCTGGAGCAGGGGGCACCGAGCGGCCCCAAATTAGCGTTTAGGCTTCTGCTCAGAGACAGGCTGCAGTAAACTGTCTCGAGGGGGCTCTGTGCTGAGCCCCCCCCCCCCCCCCCCCTTCTAACCCGCTCATACTTGTAACCAATGATTCTGACCCTGAATCTCCCGGACCCCCTCAGCGGGTTACCCGAAGCAAAGTTAAGGAAGGGAGATTATACCCCCTTAGAGAAATGCTTGTGCCAGGAGTGGGGGCACAAGGGGAACTGGGAGCGGGGTATGTCACTGTTCCCCTCAACACTGGAGATGTAAGAGATTTTAAAAAAGAAATGGGGAACTTATTAGAGGACCCGCTTGGCGTAGCCAAACAGGTGGACCAGTTTCTTGGCCCAGATTTATATACCTGGGATAAATTACAATCTATCCTAGGAATTCTATTTACTATGGAGGAACGAGATATGATCAGGAGGGCAGGTATAAGACTTTGGGACCAGCAACATCAAGTGGGTCCCACAGCAGATCACAAGTGGCTGTTGGTAAAACCCAACTGGAATAATCAAGACCCAGGCCACCAAACCCACATGGCAAATCTAAGAATGATCATAATTCAAGGAATTAGAGAGTCAGTTCCCCGAGGGCAGAATATTAATAACAGTTGTACTCAGGAATAGATCCTGCCACCCCTGTGGGGCAGGCATTATTAAAGACTCAGTTTGTGGCTAAGTCTTGGGCAAATATTAGGAAGAAACTAGAAAAGATAGAAGATTGGCAAGGGAGAGGAATTGCTGAGAGAAGCTCAGAAAGTTTAGGTGGATTCCTACTTGAAGTGGTGGTATTGTTCTCGTTATCAGTTTGGATACCCAGATAATGATCTATTTAAATGTTGTTTCACCTCTTCATAACTCGTTTATTATTCAGTATACCTTTGCCTGCTTGACTTGGTGATCAGAAGGTGACAGCTTAGAACTTTCTATCCTCTTGGTATTTTAAGGACTGTAGACAAGGATCAAAAGATACTGTGATAGATACAAGCCCTTGGCTAGCTTCAGCAGCTTTTTTTTTTTTCTTAACAGTGATGAATCAATTTAAATAAGAAAATCGGAGTAAAACATTATCAGAGTGAAAGCAATAGTCCAAGAGGGAAAAAAGTGAGCAGATCTGCAGCTTAATCTGGCTGCCTGTTCTTCAAGCAGGCAGCTCTCTTACATCATTGGCAGGAGTTGGAAGAAAAAAAAAAAAAAAAAAAGGAATCAGGGTTCTAGCATACAGGCAGGTATATGGGCTGGGGAACCAAGTTCAAGCTAATTTGCCCCCAGACCACACTCTTTTGGAGCTGCTAATCTGGTTTGTACTTCTTAGCCAAAAGACGGGGAACTGACATAATTGTAGCACACTGACTAGGCAGCTCATAAATGTTGTGTCTTTTCCAAAGAAGGAGGATGCTGCTGTGCCCTTTGCAGACTTTCTCCTCAACAGGCCGTGGCCTAGAGCTTACCAGTTTTGTAATTTGTGATGTGCTATGTAAACACCGCGCAGCGCGTGTGTGGTATAGCTGCCCAGATGCTTTATTTGATTGCATCTGGAAATACATGTGCAACAGTCTCGGTAGATTTAAACTACCCTTGCTCTAAATGTCTAGACCCAGGAGTAGGAGTTTCAGGTTGAGAGGAGGCAATGCAGAGTGTGTAACAGCTCAAACATGCAGCAAACTGCATTATTTTAGCCTGAAAACTGTTCCCCAGTACCTGCATGTAATAAAGCTGTGCAAAACATGGATGTTTTATGTGATGATTACCTGGAGACTATGGTTTCTTTGGGATCAGAGATTTTCATTCATTGAATGGTTCTGCCTGCTTTAATATGAAGGAAGTGGAATGTTTTTATTGCAAAAGGAAGGGGCATGTGAAGAAGGTTTGCTGGAGGAGAATCCAAGATGAGAAAATGTTTTCTGAGGATTAGTGGGGTCAGGAACTCTATGTGCTGGGGACCCAAAGAACAAAAAGCCCTTGATAAAACTTAAAGTGGGTCCTCAGCGACAAGAGGTAGAGTTCCTTGTGGACTCAGGAGCTGAAAGATCTACCATTCAGGCTCTGCCTCCAGGCTGTAAAGTATCATCAGAAAAAATCAGTGTAATAGGGGCTAAAGGTGAACCGTTTGAGGCCCCGGTTCTTCATGATGTGATTGTTGAATCAAAATGCAAATATGTGATTAGAACATTTTTATTATTACCAGAAGCAGATTATAATTTACTTGGATGGGATCTGATTATAGAATTGGGAATTAATCTGGAAGTAGAAGAAAAAGAACTCAAAGTCAGATTATGCCCCCTCACAGTGGCGGATGAAGAAAAGATTAACCCAGAAGTATGGTATACCCCAGAGACAGTGGGTAGATTGGATATCACCCCCTTCGAAGTCACCATTAGGAACCCAGAGATCCCGACTAGAATCAAACAGTATCACTTACCACAAGAAGGCAGGAGAGGCTTAAAGCCTGAAATAGAGAGACTCCTTAATCAGGGGCTATTAGAACCTTGTATGTCACCTTTTAATACTCCAATATTGCCCGTTAAGAAGGCAGATGGGAGTTACAGATTAGTGCATGACTTAAGAGAAATCAACAAAAGAACTGTAACCAGATTTCCTGTAGTGGCGAACCCCCATACTTTACTTAATCAATTGAATCCTGAAAATCAGTGGTATAGCGTAATAGACTTGAAAGATACTTTTTGGACGTGTCCTCTAAAAGAGGAGTGTAGAAATTATTTTGCTTTTGAATGGGAAGACCCAGATACCTTTAGGAAACAACAGCTGAGGTGGACAGTTTTGCCTCAGGGTTTTACTGAGTCCCCTAACCTCTTTGGACAAGCCCTCGAACACATCTTAAAAGATTATAACTTGGGGGAAGGTGTTACTTTAGTACAATATGTAGATGACCTTCTGTTAGCAGGAGGCAACCCAGAGATGGTACGAAAGGAAAGCATTAAGTTGTTAAATTTCTTAAGCCTCCAAGGATTAAAAGTATCCAAATCTAAATTGCAATTTGTAGAAGAAGAGGTGAAGTATTTAGGTCACTGGATTAGTAAAGGGAGCAAGAAATTAGACCCAGAGAGGGTAAATGGAATTCTTTCTCTCCAGGCTCCCAAAAACAAACGACAGGTTAGGCAGCTCCTTGGACTACTGGGGTACTGTAGACAATGGATTGAAAATTATAGTACAAAAGTTAAATTTTTATACCAGAAATTAACAAAAGACGGGTTGCTTAAATGGATCCCAGACGATGAGGAAAAATTAGAAAAATTAAAAACTGACTTAGTCAACGCTCCAGTATTGAGTTTACCAGATATAAGAAGGCCCTTTTATTTATTTGCCAATACTGAAGATGGCACGGCATTTGGGGTATTAACCCAAGAATGGGCTGGGAAAAGGAAGCCTGTGGGATACATATCTAAATTGTTAGACCCCGTAAGTAGGGGATGGCCAACATGCCTCCAGGCGATAGTGGCAGTGGCCTTGTTAGTAGAAGAGGCTAATAAAATTACATTTGGGGGGAATCTGAAGGTGTTGACTCCTCATAACATTAGGGGAGTGCTTCAACAAAAAGCGGACAAATGGATAACAGACGCCAGGCTCCTCAAATATGAAGGAATATTAATACACTCACCAAAGTTAGAGATTGAAGTAACTAGTCTTCAAAACCCAGCACAATTCCTATATGGGGAGCCAAGCGAAAGTTTAAACCATAATTGCCTCCATACCATTGAAGAACAGGCAAAAATCAGGCCAGACTTAGAAGAAACAGAATTAGAAGAAGGGGAAAAGCTGTTTGTGGATGGATCCTCTAGAGTGGTAGAAGGAAAAAGAAAATCAGGTTATGCAATTATTAGTGGAACCACCCTAGAGGTAGTAGAATCAGGACCACTGAGTCCTAGCTGGTCGGCTCGAGCTTGTGAACTATATGCAGTACTAAGAGCGTTACAGATTTTAAAGGAAAAAGAGGGAACCATTTATACAGGCTCTAAGTACGCCTTTGGAGTAATTCACACTTTTGGAAAAATTTGGGAAGAAAGGGGACTCATTAATTCACAAGGAAAAGGGCTAATACATGAGTCTCTAATTATCCAGACTCTCCAAGCATTAAGAGGTCCTAAGAAAATAGCAGTAGTGCATATAAGAGGACACCAACAGGGAACCTCACTACAGATCAGGGGAAAGATTCTAGCTGATCAAGAGGCAAAACGGGCTGCACTACTAGCATTGATGGTAACAGAATCAAACACAAACGAAAGAACAGACCCCACCAAATTAGGATTCACGTTTACTAACCAAGAGAAAGAAAAATTGAAACAAATGGGAATTAATGAAAAACAAGGGGAATGGGAATTACCTGATGGGAGGAAGGTTCTCCCGAAGGCAATGGCTTGGAGAGTTATGAAGGATTTCCATACTAAAACTCACTGGGGAGTACAAGCATTGGTAGACCAGTTTGCTATTAAATACATGTGCATAGGAATTTATAATGTTGCTAAGGGAATAATAAAAAGCTGTTTAACTTGCCAGAAAATTAATAAGTACCAATTAAGAGAAAAGATTCAAGGGGGACGGGATTTGGCATACAGACCATTTGGAAGAATTCAAATCGATTTTACAGAACTACCAAAAGTAGGACAGTACAAATACCTCCTAGTATTGGTAGATCATCTCACTCATTATGTGGAGGCCTTTCCCACTGCTCGAGCTACAGCAAATACTGTGATAAAAATACTCTTGGAAAACATCATCCCTAGGTATGGAAATATAGAAGTAATCGATTCGGACAGGGGTCCCCACTTTGTGTCTAAAGTAATCAAAGAGACATTGACTTCCCTGGGGACCAAGTGGGAATTCCACACTCCCTGGCATCCACAAAGCTCAGGAAAAGTAGAAAGAATGAATGGAGAAATCAAGAAACAACTTACCAAATTAATGTTAGAAACAAAGATGTCTTGGGTTAAGTGCTTACCCCTAGCACTTCTGAATATCCGGACCCAGCCCCGAACTGATACTGGAATATCCCCGTTCGAAATGCGATATGGTATGCCCTATGATATGGAATTTCCCACTGATCACCCAGTGTTGGAAAAAGACAATTTGCAACCATACTTAATAAACCTCATGAATAGGAGGAAAGAACTACGCAAAAAAGGGATGGTAGTACAGAGACCTCCATTAGAAATTTGTATGCACTCCATAAGACCTGGAGACAAGGTGTTAATAAAAACTTGGAAAGAATCCTCTCTTACCCCTCGTTGGGAGGGACCGTTTCTTGTTATACTCACAACAGAGACTGCTGTCCGGACTGCTGAAAAGGGATGGACTCATGCTACCAGAGTGAAAGGACCCTTAACGCCTGATCACTGGGAAGTAGCTGAAACATCAGGAGATCTGAAGCTAGTGTTGCGAAGGAAGAAGGACTAAATGAATTTTGTAAAACCCCTAACTGTGTTTGTTATCCTTTTGTGTGTTTTAAATGCACTACTTGTGAGGAAAGTTGGTGGGCGCACTGCGTCCACGGCTATTCCCCAAAGGAATACTGTGACCAGTGCTATAAAAGAGAAAGAAAATTAACCAGTCATCAACAGGAAAAATTGTGTGCATACCAATGAACCTAAGCCCCATAACGTGAATATAGTACAAACTCTTTGCAAATTCCAAATACTCCAAGTGCCCTGTACGATCCCACAAGTGAAAGCCTGGAACTGGGAGACGTTAAGGTGTCGATAACAAGACCCTAACCCCAAAGAATACGACTGCTGCCGAGAAGATGGAAAGCCCCGCTGCTCTAAGGAATGAATGGAGTAGGCGGAGGAGGCAGAGACGTATGGAGAGGGGAAAATAAGAAAGGCCTCGAAGCAACCAGTTCAGGTGATTGTTGTGGCAAGGAGAACTGGAAAGCATGGGGAAGGAAAAGATCTGAGCATGCAAATCCTGTCGCAAGACAGAAAGGGGACACGTTTGTACAATTAGCTAGTAATTGGAAGATGAAGCCACCAACTCTCCTCACTATAGTAGTCATTTGGGCTGTGGGAGGAATCGCAATTTTGATGTTAAACCTCCATTTTATGAAACCCCTAGTGTTATTATTAATTGGGTTAACTTTCGGACCATGTATATTTAACAAGTCTGTGATGTGTTAAGGAGATTTGAAAAACAAAATTAGTTAAAAGAAAAGGGGGGAATTGTAATAAAACATATATGGTATTTGTTATTCAAATCTCAAGGGGAAAAAGAAGTTGTAGTCAGGATGTTGTGGCCGAACAGTTTTGTAATTCTCTTATGTAAATAAGAAATAAGATATATGTCTATAGTTTCTATTGTTAAAATGAGTTGTTAGAAGGGAGCTAAAATGGCCCCCATCTTCAAGCCACTACAAAAACACTTGTGCTGAGTCATCCCCCCTTCTGTGACGGAAACCTGAGACAAGCCCGCCGAAACCTGAGAAAAGCCCGCGAAAACCTGAGAAAAGCCCGGGAAACTTGTTTACACCTTTGCAGACCCCTCAGGGTACGCCCATCATGAATATGGATGAAGCCTACACTATAAAGGGACTCGGTTCTGCCGGGTCAGGTGTGTGTCCTGGTAGAGCAGAGACTCCCGGCACACCCAGCGCTGTTTTGCTCACTCGCCGCTTGCTAATAAATTTATTATTGATCACTAAAAATTGAGAAGTGGTTATTTCCCACTAAATTACTTTTAATCTATAACACCATATATGTTTTATTACAATTCCCCCCTTTTCTTTTAACTAATTTTGTTTTTCAAATCTCCTTAACACATCACAGACTTGTTAAATATACATGGTCCGAAAGTTAACCCAATTAATAATAACACTAGGGGTTTCATAAAATGGAGGTTTAACATCAAAATTGCGATTCCTCCCACAGCCCAAATGACTACTATAGTGAGGAGAGTTGGTGGCTTCATCTTCCAATTACTAGCTAATTGTACAAACGTGTCCCCTTTCTGTCTTGCGACAGGATTTGCATGCTCAGATCTTTTCCTTCCCCATGCTTTCCAGTTCTCCTTGCCACAACAATCACCTGAACTGGTTGCTTCGAGGCCTTTCTTATTTTCCCCTCTCCATACGTCTCTGCCTCCTCCGCCTACTCCATTCATTCCTTAGAGCAGCGGGGCTTTCCATCTTCTCGGCAGCAGTCGTATTCTTTGGGGTTAGGGTCTTGTTATCGACACCTTAACGTCTCCCAGTTCCAGGCTTTCACTTGTGGGATCGTACAGGGCACTTGGAGTATTTGGAATTTGCAAAGAGTTTGTACTATATTCACGTTATGGGGCTTAGGTTCATTGGTATGCACACAATTTTTCCTGTTGATGACTGGTTAATTTTCTTTCTCTTTTATAGCACTGGTCACAGTATTCCTTTGGGGAATAGCCGTGGACGCAGTGCGCCCACCAACTTTCCTCACAAGTAGTGCATTTAAAACACACAAAAGGATAACAAACACAGTTAGGGGTTTTACAAAATTCATTTAGTCCTTCTTCCTTCGCAACACTAGCTTCAGATCTCCTGATGTTTCAGCTACTTCCCAGTGATCAGGCGTTAAGGGTCCTTTCACTCTGGTAGCATGAGTCCATCCCTTTTCAGCAGTCCGGACAGCAGTCTCTGTTGTGAGTATAACAAGAAACGGTCCCTCCCAACGAGGGGTAAGAGAGGATTCTTTCCAAGTTTTTATTAACACCTTGTCTCCAGGTCTTATGGAGTGCATACAAATTTCTAATGGAGGTCTCTGTACTACCATCCCTTTTTTGCGTAGTTCTTTCCTCCTATTCATGAGGTTTATTAAGTATGGTTGCAAATTGTCTTTTTCCAACACTGGGTGATCAGTGGGAAATTCCATATCATAGGGCATACCATATCGCATTTCGAACGGGGATATTCCAGTATCAGTTCGGGGCTGGGTCCGGATATTCAGAAGTGCTAGGGGTAAGCACTTAACCCAAGACATCTTTGTTTCTAACATTAATTTGGTAAGTTGTTTCTTGATTTCTCCATTCATTCTTTCTACTTTTCCTGAGCTTTGTGGATGCCAGGGAGTGTGGAATTCCCACTTGGTCCCCAGGGAAGTCAATGTCTCTTTGATTACTTTAGACACAAAGTGGGGACCCCTGTCCGAATCGATTACTTCTATATTTCCATACCTAGGGATGATGTTTTCCAAGAGTATTTTTATCACAGTATTTGCTGTAGCTCGAGCAGTGGGAAAGGCCTCCACATAATGAGTGAGATGATCTACCAATACTAGGAGGTATTTGTACTGTCCTACTTTTGGTAGTTCTGTAAAATCGATTTGAATTCTTCCAAATGGTCTGTATGCCAAATCCCGTCCCCCTTGAATCTTTTCTCTTAATTGGTACTTATTAATTTTCTGGCAAGTTAAACAGCTTTTTATTATTCCCTTAGCAACATTATAAATTCCTATGCACATGTATTTAATAGCAAACTGGTCTACCAATGCTTGTACTCCCCAGTGAGTTTTAGTATGGAAATCCTTCATAACTCTCCAAGCCATTGCCTTCGGGAGAACCTTCCTCCCATCAGGTAATTCCCATTCCCCTTGTTTTTCATTAATTCCCATTTGTTTCAATTTTTCTTTCTCTTGGTTAGTAAACGTGAATCCTAATTTGGTGGGGTCTGTTCTTTCGTTTGTGTTTGATTCTGTTACCATCAATGCTAGTAGTGCAGCCCGTTTTGCCTCTTGATCAGCTAGAATCTTTCCCCTGATCTGTAGTGAGGTTCCCTGTTGGTGTCCTCTTATATGCACTACTGCTATTTTCTTAGGACCTCTTAATGCTTGGAGAGTCTGGATAATTAGAGACTCATGTATTAGCCCTTTTCCTTGTGAATTAATGAGTCCCCTTTCTTCCCAAATTTTTCCAAAAGTGTGAATTACTCCAAAGGCGTACTTAGAGCCTGTATAAATGGTTCCCTCTTTTTCCTTTAAAATCTGTAACGCTCTTAGTACTGCATATAGTTCACAAGCTCGAGCCGACCAGCTAGGACTCAGTGGTCCTGATTCTACTACCTCTAGGGTGGTTCCACTAATAATTGCATAACCTGATTTTCTTTTTCCTTCTACCACTCTAGAGGATCCATCCACAAACAGCTTTTCCCCTTCTTCTAATTCTGTTTCTTCTAAGTCTGGCCTGATTTTTGCCTGTTCTTCAATGGTATGGAGGCAATTATGGTTTAAACTTTCGCTTGGCTCCCCATATAGGAATTGTGCTGGGTTTTGAAGACTAGTTACTTCAATCTCTAACTTTGGTGAGTGTATTAATATTCCTTCATATTTGAGGAGCCTGGCGTCTGTTATCCATTTGTCCGCTTTTTGTTGAAGCACTCCCCTAATGTTATGAGGAGTCAACACCTTCAGATTCCCCCCAAATGTAATTTTATTAGCCTCTTCTACTAACAAGGCCACTGCCACTATCGCCTGGAGGCATGTTGGCCATCCCCTACTTACGGGGTCTAACAATTTAGATATGTATCCCACAGGCTTCCTTTTCCCAGCCCATTCTTGGGTTAATACCCCAAATGCCGTGCCATCTTCAGTATTGGCAAATAAATAAAAGGGCCTTCTTATATCTGGTAAACTCAATACTGGAGCGTTGACTAAGTCAGTTTTTAATTTTTCTAATTTTTCCTCATCGTCTGGGATCCATTTAAGCAACCCGTCTTTTGTTAATTTCTGGTATAAAAATTTAACTTTTGTACTATAATTTTCAATCCATTGTCTACAGTACCCCAGTAGTCCAAGGAGCTGCCTAACCTGTCGTTTGTTTTTGGGAGCCTGGAGAGAAAGAATTCCATTTACCCTCTCTGGGTCTAATTTCTTGCTCCCTTTACTAATCCAGTGACCTAAATACTTCACCTCTTCTTCTACAAATTGCAATTTAGATTTGGATACTTTTAATCCTTGGAGGCTTAAGAAATTTAACAACTTAATGCTTTCCTTTCGTACCATCTCTGGGTTGCCTCCTGCTAACAGAAGGTCATCTACATATTGTACTAAAGTAACACCTTCCCCCAAGTTATAATCTTTTAAGATGTGTTCGAGGGCTTGTCCAAAGAGGTTAGGGGACTCAGTAAAACCCTGAGGCAAAACTGTCCACCTCAGCTGTTGTTTCCTAAAGGTATCTGGGTCTTCCCATTCAAAAGCAAAATAATTTCTACACTCCTCTTTTAGAGGACACGTCCAAAAAGTATCTTTCAAGTCTATTACGCTATACCACTGATTTTCAGGATTCAATTGATTAAGTAAAGTATGGGGGTTCGCCACTACAGGAAATCTGGTTACAGTTCTTTTGTTGATTTCTCTTAAGTCATGCACTAATCTGTAACTCCCATCTGCCTTCTTAACGGGCAATATTGGAGTATTAAAAGGTGACATACAAGGTTCTAATAGCCCCTGATTAAGGAGTCTCTCTATTTCAGGCTTTAAGCCTCTCCTGCCTTCTTGTGGTAAGTGATACTGTTTGATTCTAGTCGGGATCTCTGGGTTCCTAATGGTGACTTCGAAGGGGGTGATATCCAATCTACCCACTGTCTCTGGGGTATACCATACTTCTGGGTTAATCTTTTCTTCATCCGCCACTGTGAGGGGGCATAATCTGACTTTGAGTTCTTTTTCTTCTACTTCCAGATTAATTCCCAATTCTATAATCAGATCCCATCCAAGTAAATTATAATCTGCTTCTGGTAATAATAAAAATGTTCTAATCACATATTTGCATTTTGATTCAACAATCACATCATGAAGAACCGGGGCCTCAAACGGTTCACCTTTAGCCCCTATTACACTGATTTTTTCTGATGATACTTTACAGCCTGGAGGCAGAGCCTGAATGGTAGATCTTTCAGCTCCTGAGTCCACAAGGAACTCTACCTCTTGTCGCTGAGGACCCACTTTAAGTTTTATCAAGGGCTTTTTGTTCTTTGGGTCCCCAGCACATAGAGTTCCTGACCCCACTAATCCTCAGAAAACATTTTCTCATCTTGGATTCTCCTCCAGCAAACCTTCTTCACATGCCCCTTCCTTTTGCAATAAAAACATTCCACTTCCTTCATATTAAAGCAGGCAGAACCATTCAATGAATGAAAATCTCTGATCCCAAAGAAACCATAGTCTCCAGGTAATCATCACATAAAACATCCATGTTTTGCACAGCTTTATTACATGCAGGTACTGGGGAACAGTTTTCAGGCTAAAATAATGCAGTTTGCTGCATGTTTGAGCTGTTACACACTCTGCATTGCCTCCTCTCAACCTGAAACTCCTACTCCTGGGTCTAGACATTTAGAGCAAGGGTAGTTTAAATCTACCGAGACTGTTGCACATGTATTTCCAGATGCAATCAAATAAAGCATCTGGGCAGCTATACCACACACGCGCTGCGCGGTGTTTACATAGCACATCACAAATTACAAAACTGGTAAGCTCTAGGCCACGGCCTGTTGAGGAGAAAGTCTGCAAAGGGCACAGCAGCATCCTCCTTCTTTGGAAAAGACACAACATTTATGAGCTGCCTAGTCAGTGTGCTACAATTATGTCAGTTCCCCGTCTTTTGGCTAAGAAGTACAAACCAGATTAGCAGCTCCAAAAGAGTGTGGTCTGGGGGCAAATTAGCTTGAACTTGGTTCCCCAGCCCATATACCTGCCTGTATGCTAGAACCCTGATTCCTTTTTTTTTTTTTTTTTTTCTTCCAACTCCTGCCAATGATGTAAGAGAGCTGCCTGCTTGAAGAACAGGCAGCCAGATTAAGCTGCAGATCTGCTCACTTTTTTCCCTCTTGGACTATTGCTTTCACTCTGATAATGTTTTACTCCGATTTTCTTATTTAAATTGATTCATCACTGTTAAGAAAAAAAAAAAAGCTGCTGAAGCTAGCCAAGGGCTTGTATCTATCACAGTATCTTTTGATCCTTGTCTACAGTCCTTAAAATACCAAGAGGATAGAAAGTTCTAAGCTGTCACCTTCTGATCACCAAGTCAAGCAGGCAAAGGTATACTGAATAATAAACGAGTTATGAAGAGGTGAAACAACATTTAAATAGATCATTATCTGGGTATCCAAACTGATAACGAGAACAATACCACCACTTCAAGTAGGAATCCACCTAAACTTTCTGAGCTTCTCTCAGCAATTCCTCTCCCTTGCCAATCTTCTATCTTTTCTAGTTTCTTCCTAATATTTGCCCAAGACTTAGCCACAAACTGAGTCTTTAATAATGCCTGCCCCACAGGGGTGGCAGGATCTATTCCTGAGTACAACTGTTATTAATATTCTGCCCTCGGGGAACTGACTCTCTAATTCCTTGAATTATGATCATTCTTAGATTTGCCATGTGGGTTTGGTGGCCTGGGTCTTGATTATTCCAGTTGGGTTTTACCAACAGCCACTTGTGATCTGCTGTGGGACCCACTTGATGTTGCTGGTCCCAAAGTCTTATACCTGCCCTCCTGATCATATCTCGTTCCTCCATAGTAAATAGAATTCCTAGGATAGATTGTAATTTATCCCAGGTATATAAATCTGGGCCAAGAAACTGGTCCACCTGTTTGGCTACGCCAAGCGGGTCCTCTAATAAGTTCCCCATTTCTTTTTTAAAATCTCTTACATCTCCAGTGTTGAGGGGAACAGTGACATACCCCGCTCCCAGTTCCCCTTGTGCCCCCACTCCTGGCACAAGCATTTCTCTAAGGGGTATAATCTCCCTTCCTTAACTTTGCTTCGGGTAACCCGCTGAGGGGGTCCGGGAGATTCAGGGTCAGAATCATTGGTTACAAGTATGAGCGGGTTAGAAGGGGGGGGGGGGGGGGGGGCTCAGCACAGAGCCCCCTCGAGACAGTTTACTGCAGCCTGTCTCTGAGCAGAAGCCTAAACGCTAATTTGGGGCCGCTCGGTGCCCCCTGCTCCAGCCCCAACCCCCACCCCGGGGCAGCTGGGTGCTCGGGACAAGCCCTCCCGGCTGGGGAGGGGGCAGCTCTGCCCCCCCGCTCCCCCACGCTGGGCCAGGCTCCACGACACTGCTCCAGGGCTCGGCTTGGGCACGCTGCTCGGGTCGGGCGGTGGCGCCCCGGGAACAAGCCCTGTCCCAGCTGGAGCCAGCAGCGGGAGGAGTTCAGCTGCCCCCTCCCATGGATCCAGAGGGCTTGCTTTCCCTCTGTCCCATCTTCCAGAGTGCCACTCACTCGCACTCTGGGATTATCAACCTCCTAGTGGGATATCCGGCAATTCTTCCTTGCCCCCACCCATGGATCCAGAGGGCTTGCTTTCCCTCTGTCCCATCTTCCAGAGTGCCTTCTTTCACACACACACACGCTCCCCTTATTCGTGACTCGCTCCTTCGCAGGCTACGAGAACTGCACTACTAAAGGGTCCGCACTCGGGTGATCTCTTCGAGACCTCTCACTCATTCGCACTCTGGGATTACCAACCCCAACCAAACGGATAACTGCACAAACGCAAATACTTACTCCTCCCCGGAGTCTTCGATCGGTCTTCGTGCACAAAATTTAAGGGGTTCTGCAGATTCTTTTGCTCACTCCCGAGTCCGAATTAAAAGGGGTTCGGATATCCAGCGTTTTGGCCACGAGATCCTCAGACTGGGGCTATCCGAAGATAGGGCGCCTCCCCTATCTGGGGTTTCGCACCAAAAGATCTGGATCCGAGTCACGGCACCAAATTTGTTATAGATTAAAAGTAATTTAGTGGGAAATAACCACTTCTCAATTTTTAGTGATCAATAATAAATTTATTAGCAAGCGGCGAGTGAGCAAAACAGCGCTGGGTGTGCCGGGAGTCTCTGCTCTACCAGGACACACACCTGACCCGGCAGAACCGAGTCCCTTTATAGTGTAGGCTTCATCCATATTCATGATGGGCGTACCCTGAGGGGTCTGCAAAGGTGTAAACAAGTTTCCCGGGCTTTTCTCAGGTTTCCGTCACAGAAGGGGGGATGACTCAGCACAGGGGTTTCTGTAGTGGCTTGAAGATGGGGGCCATTTTAGCTCCCTTCTAACAACTGATTTTAACAATAGAAACTATATACATATATCTTATTTCTTATTTACATAAGAGAATTACAAAACTGTTCGGCCACAACATCCTGACTACAACTTCCTTTTTCCCCTTGAGATTTGAATAACAAATACCATATATGTTTTATTACAGACTTGTGGTTAGGGCACTGACTTAGTAGGTAAGAAATCCAATCTTGGTCCTTGGCTCTCCCGTAGGCTCTATGACTTCTGGCAAACCACAGTCTTTCTGTTCCACTTTCAAAGAGTGGGGGAAGAGGTATCAGGATCCTAGCCCTATTTAGAATACCAAGCTTTTCAGGAGAGACAGTATCTTCTAATGCATGTATGCAGAAACTCTTATACAGAGACAAGATAGCATATGAGGCCTTTGGAGGAAAAAGGCATTGCAAACAAGAATCATAAAAATTATAAGTATGAAGGTGTATCACTAGTGACAAGATGAAATTGAGTTTAACATGAATATGCTTTTAATATTCTTGATAAAACCCAAGAACTCAGGTATCAGAGGTGGACTTACTCCCCCCTCCTCTATTATGGCACCAAGTACATCACTTGCTTTATAGGATGTGATAGCATAGCTAGAGCATACTGCCTCCAATGCTACATGCCTGGGCATCATTATAATGCAACTGAAAATACAGGGTATAGCAAGTGGAGGGTGAGTATACAGAAAATAAGAAAGTATGTAGTAATTAAAGTTTATCAAATGGATGCATATTCAATAGAAACAAAGATGTTTTCAGAGTTACCTTTTGCTGCTATTGATAAAGTAAATGTAATTGTATTGCTGTCCTGTTGGTATGGCTGATGATCTTGCTTTTGCTTTATTCACCAGTAGAATATTAGTTTGCAAAGAAAACACAAAAAAGTCCCCATTCTAGGCTTTTCACACTATAGTAATATTAATGTATTTTGTCTACAAAGAGCTTTTATGGGATGAAATTGCTTGAGTTCAATTTAAAGTAACAATTGTAGGCTCATCTTTCAGACCTCTCTTGGGCAAAGATCATATTGAAATTGAATTTTTCATGTATGAAGACTGAAAAGGAGCAAAAGGACAAAAGGATTACATATTTATTTTTATAATACCTTGTGGGGATTCTAAAGGATTTCCTGCAAGGAAATTGGCATGTGAGCAATCCTGCATATGAGCAAGACTGGCAAAGCCTCAGCTTCAACGAGGATGTGACGAGGAGACAACCCTGAAAGAATGAGGAAGAAGCCAGGAAGATAAACAATTCAGGGTGTGGGTCTGGGCGCTGAAAGAAGTTTGTACAATGTCGATGTGGCAGTTCTCAGCCAATCAGAAGAGAGCTTAAGGAGCATGTGCAAAGCTAACTGTCCAATCAGAAAGAATTGTACCATGTGATTGTATCTTGTGATTTTCACCTGCATTATAAAAGGCTTGTCCACCATAATAAAATTGGCATTGCATAATCACAGTGTGATTGTCTGCATGTCTGTTTCTCCTGCAATACCTGTACTCCAGAAAGAATAAAAAAAATAAGCCTCAGAGACTTGGACATTAATATGAAAAAATGTTTTGGTGCTAAGTGAAAGTGACATAAGTGGCTGTAATCTTAAATGTGCTAAACTGTATATGTGAAAAATGTTGGGAATATTTGTGGATAATTGCAAGCACACAAGCACAACAGTAAATTTATTGGTGGAGTA